>NC_056735.1:1629803365-1630035865 GCF_019279795.1 Protopterus annectens | reverse complement strand
TTAAGATAGGAATGATATAGTAAGGCTTTTTTGAGCCTTTTACTACTTGTGGTTGAAGTTTGTAACTAGAAAATGGAAAAGCAGACTAGAACCAGCCAAAGAAAATTACCTAAATAGCATGATCTGTGTAGGGGAAATGAAATGGTGTAGACCGATTAAAGAATCAAATGTTTAAATTTAATGGTAGTTGGGGCAATTCAAAGAAAAAATCTGAGTTGCGATATAAAAAGGAGGATCGGTGTAACTATGGGTATAAGACTAAAGAACGAGTGTTGCATTAATCCAGATATTTAAGATGAAAACTGAAAAGTCGCTCTGAGATGTTGTGAAAGGACGAAAGGTTTACTGTTTAAAAGATTATATCATGTACATAACTAGTGATAAGTTCAAATTCTGAAAGTTGTGGATTAATTTGGTTTATTTTATGGCTGACTTAATGATGTTGTTGTCTTTTGGCTTTTCCCGGTTAGGGGTTGCCACAGCGGAACTCCGGTCCGCTAATGATTGGCAGTTGATTTTTACGTACTGAGTTGCCAGCCCTGATGCACAACCTTCAACAAAGGAACGCCCATTCACGCATGTCTCCACGCAGAAGACTCTCTAGCTGAGAGTTGAACCGGACAGTGTATGTCTGACTTAATAAAGGTGTTAAAAAAGGAATTAGAAAAAGCTGAGCCACTGTTTTTAATCATAACTTTGTGGAATGCTGAATTATCATCACTTTTAAGTGCTAGGTGACAGTTCAGTGGATGAAGCAATGTTATTCCCTGTTAAGAAACCTCCACCCCCCAAAACACACACTTTACAGTGATTTGGACTTCATAATAGGCAGACTTGACTGTTCATCATTTGAGCCTCCTAGCTAGCTTATTTGCATTGGAGTTCATTTCACTGAATGCCTCTGCACTGCAATGATCCACAGTCCAAAACAGAGGTACAATATGTTCACACACATATCCAAAGTTTTTAATCCCAGTGTATGTTTTTGAAATATACTTTATCGATGGAAAATTACTAAGCATTCTTATGATGATCTTTGTGTTTCACTGTTGCAGTCATCACATTTGGGTTATCTACCTGCAGGTAGCCCTCAGCCGGCTTGAATACCAGTGTCTTCTGATTTCTGCGTCGGATGCTGTCACTTCTTCCATGACGTCAGGGGTATAAAACAGGCAGCCAATGCCATTACATCAATCTTTCTTGCTGGCAGTGCCTGAAGCAAAAGCATTTCGCAGGTGCCGGTCAGCCAACTCCTGAAATTATCCTTTTCGAGTTTCACACCTTAAGTCTTCTAAAAGATAAGTACCCCGTTGGGGATCCTTTTTTTGCTCTAACCAATGTCAGAAAAAATTAATTGTCTTGCTTGTGGAAAGCAAATACTTCATTGAGATTTTCATTCTTACTGTGTCATTTGTTTAGGCCCAGACCACGACATCCCTCGGTCTGTTTTGTGCCTTGTTCATTGCCCGAACTGTCCGTCGGGCAATTTTTGTAGCTAAATACTTTCTCTCTCTATCTCTGTACTCAGAAATGGCATCGGTAAGCCATCGACTACTGATCTTCCGAAAAACGTAAGACTAAAGACAGAGACAGACCGCATAGTGTATGCAAAGATCCAAACAATGGAGTGTTCCCACCTCAAAAATGGAGTGGTAAGCCACCCCCTTATAGAAAAAGTTCACAATGGCTTTCCATTTGTCCTTCCCAGCCATGCCCAAGTGCTTGCACCCCTAGGAGGAAAACTTTCTCCATTACTCAGGACCGATGGGTTCTAAACATTGCATCCCAGGGATACAAATTTTACTTCCACTCGCTGCCAACCTCAGGCAGGTTGCCAGACCTTCCTCCACACCAATGAGCAGAGGCTCAAAAGCAAGTACTTTCCCTTCTCCATATCAGGGCTATTCAACCTGTTCCAGTAGAACAAAGGGGACAGGGTTTCTACTCCAGACTGTTCTGGTGCCCAGAAAAGAGAGCTCTTGGCGTCGTATCCTGGATCTATCAATTCTCGAACACCTTTCTGGTGCTCCCAAAATTCAAAATCCTTACACTGCAACAGCTTCTTACTATGCTATCCAAGGATGCCTGGTTAGTCACCCTAGACTTAAAAGAAGCTTATCTGCAAGTCCCCATAAGGGAGGGAGTCTCATAGGAAATATCTACGTTTCAGGGCAGGCTGTCTACACTATCAGTTCTCTGCACCTCCCTTTGGCTTAACTACTGCGCCCAGAGTATTCGCAAAGTGTCTGGCTCCAGCGATTGCATACTGCAGGCAGAGAAATATTCAAATTTACCCATACTTGGACGATTCCCTGATTCAGGCAGACAGTCAGGAATTGCTACTTCAGCATCTGGCATTTTTTAAAAGACTTCTAACTTCACTGAGATACACCATCAACGAAAAGAAATCACAACTGGCTAACTTCACTGGGGTACACCATCAACGAAAAGAAATCACAACTGGTGCCCAGTCAACAAATTGTATTCCTGGGAGCAAGCTTGAACACAACTTCCCAGATGGCATTCCTCACTCCAGAAAAGGGAGGTCCTTTTGGCAAACAATTTCAAACTAATGGCCACCAAAACCCAGCTGTCTGCAAGGAAAATACTGCAAGCACTAGGGTTCATGGCCTCATGCATTCTGCTAATTCCAAATGCAAGGCTGCATATGAGGAAACGTCAGTGGTACTTGAAAAGTCTTTGGTGTCAATATTCTCAGGACCCGGAAACAGTGATTCCTATCATACCTTGTCTAAGGGCAGAGTTCCTTTGGTGGGCAGAGGCATGCAACCACAACAATGGACTTCCTTTCACTCAACCCCTTGCCGCCCAAACCCTGACATCAGACTATGCATGGGGGGCTCACATAGCAGGCAAATGCATTCAATGCAAATGGAGCCCAGAACAAATTCCCCTGCATATCAATCAAAAAGAGATGCTAGTTGTACAGAATGGTTTGACAGCCTTCAAATACCTCATCTTTCCAGGACAGCTCCTGGTAAAGACAGACAACACCACAGTTATGTGGTACATAAACGAGCAGGGGGGAACTCATTCTTACCCACTCTGCTGTTTAGTCATTGCCCTGTGGAACACAGCCTTGAGCAACCAAGTGCACCTACAAGCTCAGTTCCTGCCAGGCAAGCAAAATTCACTGGCAGACAACTTGAGCAGAAATCTACTGGACCCTCACAAGTGGAAACTGGAACCCGACTCATTCAAACTTCTAACCCAGAGGTGGGGAACACCGAAGGTGGACCTTTTTGCCTCCCCCCAAAACCAATTGAGCAAATTTTGCACCAGGAACCATCACAGCAGAGCCTGGAAAGTGAATGCCCTATCCTTTACATGGGAAAACCTCTCAATTTATGCCTTTCCTCCTCTGCCCCTCATTTCAAAAGTACTACTCAAGATCAAACAGGACAGGCCAAGGGCAGTCCTTATTGCACCAGACTGGCCACGCCAGCACTGGTACCCACTCCTATGCAGTCTGACAGCAGTGCAAACCTGGCAACTACATCAGACACCTTCCCTGCTGTCTCAGCAGGAGGGACAGATTTTGCATCCACAGCTGCAAACCCTAAACCTTGCAGCCTGGCTTATCCCTTGAATTATACCACCAGCATCCCTCAGCAAACAGGTGCTGGACATCATCCTTGAAGCCAGAAGGCCTACTACTAGGAAATCGTATGCTGAAAAGTGGAAAAGATATTGTTCTTGGAGTCGGTCTCAAGGAAAGGACACAGCTGTGCCCACCTTACCTCAAATCCTTGATTACCTAGCAGAGCTGCTCCACAGAGGCCTATCCTCTTCCATTAAGATTCATGCCTCTGCCATCTCAGCTCATTATAATACTGAGCCATCTCTCTTTTCTCACCCTCTCATCAAACAGTTCCTGAGAGGAGCCAACAACTTAAGATCCCCTAGGAGAGCTCCCACCCCGACCTGGCACCTTAACTTTGTACTGGAGAAGCTGACACTTCCCCCTTTTGAACCTGCTGCTTCAGCAGAGTTAAAATTCCTCTCTTGGAAAACAGCCTTACTTCTAGCTATTACTTCAGCAAGAAGAGTGTCTGAGTTACAGGCACTAATGGCGGTGGAGCCCTTCATTATTTTCCATGCTGACAGGGTTTCCCTCAAGACTAACCCATCCTTTATGCCCAAGGCGGTTGCCAGTGTGGCTTTAAACCAATCCATCCATTTGCCAACCTTTTTCCCTAATCCTCAGAATAAAGGGGAAAGGATCCTGCCCTCCTTGGATGTGCACAGACAGCTCAGGTTCTACCTTGACAGGACTAAGCCTTTCAGAAAATCTGACCAGCTGCTAGTCAGCTTTGCTACAGGGCAGAGGGCAAGGCCATTTAGAAAAAAAACATTTCCAAATGGATAGCACACTGCGTCCATTTATGCTACAAGCACCATGGAAAACCTACGAATCAGGGAATCAGAACTCATTCCACTTGAGCTACTTCAACCTCTACAGCATCTCAAGGGAGTCCCTACCAGGGACATCCTGGAAGCTCCAACCTGGAGTTCTGTACACACCTTCACCAAGCATTACCACTTGCCTATTTTTTCTAAATCCAGACCTGGATTTGCTACAGCAGTCTTACAAGGCTTGCTAGCCAGCCCTAACACTTCTCGACTGCCTCCACCCTTCCTCAGCTTTGGGAATCAACCTAAGTGTGATGACTGCACCAGTGAAACATGAAGAACATAGTTGTGTACACTTACTATAAATGTAGATGCTCACGTGTATTCACTGTTGCAGTCCTGGTTTCCCTCTCTCCAGCCCCCTGGCTTTCTGTCCTTTCTACCTACCCTCTTTATGGCCATTTTTATGGCAGGGGTATTTACTTTTTACTGGAAGTGTTCCACACGATGTAATAGCTTCTTAATGTTAAGTTGTCAATCTCGCCTTCATTCTTGCTGGATGGGTTCGGAGCCGACCCTCGGCTCCGACTCGGACAATACTAAAGCTCGAGAGCTTATTCCACCGGCTCGAGGCTCCCCTATATCCCACAATGCTAGGCAGTAACTACTCAGATCTCGTTTGCCGCTTAGCTGACGAGGTGCTTTCTCTACCGGCTCTGGCAGGTTAGTGAGTTTTCTTATTAAAAAAACTTCAAATTTATACCCTTATTTTTTCTATTTAGTTTAGTTTTTATACAGAGTATCCCTTTAGTTTAAATCGGGTCCCCCTTGTGTTTAAATTCCCGTTTTATTCCCTTTTTAACTTTTAGGCCTTTGGCCCACTTCCTTTTTTTTTTCCCTGTCCTTTCAGTGTGACTGGATTTTTATTTGTTAAAGGGTGTGTCTGTGTGTTGTGTTTGTGTTTTTTTCATACAGCCTTTTTCAGGATGTCTAAAGACTCCAAGGTCTCAGGCTTCAAGAAGTGTGATTCGTGCTGTCCGAAAATGTCTCTGACAGACGGTCACACGTCTTGTGTCTATTGCCTTGGGACCTTTGCACCTGCAGGACTCATGTGCTGTTTGCCATGCATTCAGCCCTAGAGTCCTGCAGGAATGCAAAAACAAGCTCATACTTCGAGGCTTGTTAAAGCCTGAAGGCCCCCCGACCCAGTCTGCGTCGGGGAAGCCTTCTAAGACTTCCAGGCTGTCGGCTCCAGCTTCAGAGCCGTCTCCTGGGAGCATTAAAGCTGCTTCGACATCGGCTCCGGCTGGAGTCGATGTTTCGAAGTCTCATACCGTTACCTCGGCTCCGGCCGGAGCCGAGGTTGTCAAGACTCAGTTGGCTCCGATAGGCATATCAGAGCCACCTTCAAAGAAGAGGTCTAGGTCCCCTTCCATCGGCTCCATCCACTCAGCTCCGGGATCCCATCTTCTGTCGGAGCGGAGCCATAGGTCTCATTCCTCTCGGTCCTCCAGGCTGTCCGACCATGACTTACAAAGGGTGGTGAGTAGACTTCTCATGTCTGAGGCACTGGCCCAAATGCTGCATAGCCCTACTCAACAGTCAGCGGCTATTCCCATCCCTGATTCTATTCCTCCTCCGACTCCTTTGAGTTCGGAGCCAGGGCTCATCGGAGCCGTGGCTGTCGGTGCTTCGGAGCCTATACCTTCCCTTTCGGCTCCGTCGTCTGTTCCGATTTCCTCCTTGGAGGGATCTCGGTGCCGAGCTTCCCTCATCAGCTCCGAGGGGGCGAGTGGCATCGGACCGTTGTCCGACCCCGTTCTCCCTCTCGGGGCATTGGCGCTGGTGAGTTCGGCTCCATCGGCCTCGGAGCCGTCCCTGTCGGTGCCGGGGGGTGTCCTTGTCTCCTCGGAGCGGGGACCACCGGCCTTGGTTGTAAGGGGCGCCTTTGAGGTCATGCGGAGCGTGCTAGACCCAGTGTCTACCCCACAGTCGGCTCCGTCAGCTCCTCCCTCTTCAGTGCCTGCGGTGGTTTTTACCCACCCCCTTGTTACAGACCGTAGAGAGCCAGCTCCTCAGGCTTCCCCATTGGGAATATCCTCCTCTTCCGAGGCCTCTCCTGATCCGGTAGGAGAACCCCCTCGGAAGAGACAGTGCAAGAGGAAGCACATTGACTCCCCTGAGTATCACCTCTGACACCGACTTGGAGGAATCTGAAGGTTCCCCTCGTTCCCCCTCTGAGGATGTCTCTTTTGCTGACATCCTTGAAATTCTGAAACAGAGGGGGAACTGGCCCGCCCTTAACCCTTCAGAGGACGAGTCGGTTTACCTTCAGGCGTTTGGCTCTTGCCCTTCCACCTCCTGGGTGTCCCCTCTCTTTGACCCCCTTATGGAAGTGGTGGCAAGGAAGGCTTGGACGGCCCCGGATTCAGTGGAACCTACCCCAAGGAGGCCATCAAAATTTATTACTGCCCCTAAAGAGAAAGAGTTTCTATCTAAAGGGGTGTCTGTTGATGCCATGGTGGTGGCCGCAGCCACTAAGAATGAGTTAGCCGATCCTTCGGTACCTGTCCATCCTCCTAATAAAGAGTCTAGGACCATGGACAGGTACGGTAAGCGGATGTTTTCATCAGCGACCTTTTCCATGCGGTCGCTGAGCTACTTGTGTCACTTCACCCGTCTCCAGAGGGATTTGCTCAAGGATATGGGTGAGGCCATGCAGGATCCAACAGCTGAGGGGTTCCAAGACAAAATGAACTCCCAGTTGGCAACCCTGAATTCGATTGTCAACTCCTCCATGCAGCTTATCTCATATGCGGCTGATGGGGCAAGTAGGGCCGCAGGCACAGGTGTAGCTTTACGACGTCACGCCTGGATGCGGCTTTGCAATTTTGCGGACCCTTTTAAGGCATCCTTCACCCTTCCTCAGCTTTGGGAATCAACCTAAGTGTGATGACTGCACCAGTGAAACATGAAGAACATAGTACAGTTGTGTACACTTACTATAAATGTAGATGCTCACGTGTATTCACTGTTGCAGTCCTGGTTTCCCTCTCTCCAGCCCCCTGGCTTTGTCTGTCCTTTCTACCTACCCTCTTTATGGCCATTTTTATGGCAGGGTTATTTACTTTTTACTGGAAGTGTTCCACACGATGTAATAGCTTCCTATTTTGGGGGCTCCTGATATCTGGGGCAAGAAAAACTGATGTAATGGTGTCAGCTGCATGTTTTATACCACTGACGACCTGACTTCATGGAAGAGGCGACAACATCCGATGCAGAAATCCCAAGACTCTGGTATTCGGACCGACTGAGGGCTGCCTGCAGGCAGATAACCCATGTGTGATGACTGCAACAGTGAATACACTTGAACATCTACATTTATGGTAAGTGTACACAACTGTACTTTCCCTGTCTTACACTACCCAAGTAAGTTATTTTCCTGTGCCCCTGTCGAGCAGAGCCACAGAAGTGATCCCCGGGGTATATTTCCTATTTCCCAACCACTCAAGATTTTTTCTTGAGTGCTAATGAGGAACTTTTCTTGACATGAGTAGCTTGTTCCAGAATATGGGAAGTCCCTGGGACAGGACTGTATTCCTCCAGCATGTCCTGTTTATTGTGGTGACAAGGTGTAGGTCCCCAGAGCTTGTAGTATAGAGGGATTGGGATTTTTTTAGGTGTAGCATGTCCAACAGCTCTGGGTTTGACATAGCTGTATATGTTAGGCAGAGATCCCCTCTGAGTAGGCGATATGCTACGGAGTAACACTGGAGTTTTTTGAGACGGTCAGTGTAGGGCATCTGTTTGTGGCCAGTAATCCTCTTTGTGAGGTACTTCTGTGGCCTTTCCAGATGCTGCAGATGTCTTTTGAGATGCATTCCAAAAGGGGTGTTGTACTCTATAATGGGTCTGAGTGTCGAGTAAAGGGGAACAATTGCCTCTCTTTTCTTGGATGAGATCCCTTTTGCGATGAGGTGTGCCACGTAGAAGGATTTCCTGACTACTGTGGCGATGTGATTATCAAAGGAGAGACTAGTGTCCACCTGAGTCCCAAGGTCTCATCACACATTCGGAGTTAAGTAGACTGCAGCCCATGTGGTAGTTCATGGGTGCTGGGTTTTTACCAAAGGGGATGACAGTGCACTTTTTGGCACTGAGTTTGAAGCCATGGCTCTGACATCAGGCATCTATCTCAGTGAGGCCCTTCTGTAGGATGTCCACATCATTTGGGGACTCAACTGTGGCTCCTAGTTTGCAGTTATCTGCAAACTTCCGTAGCCCAAGGCTTTCTGTGTTAGCCTGTACTTCAGAGACGTAGATACCAAACAGGAGAGATCCCAGGACTGAACCCTGTGGTATTCTACTTGTCACTGGTTTGAAGTCAAATTTAGAGTCTGCAACTTTTACAGTGTGGGTTCTGTCAGTGAGCCATTTAGCAGCCCATCTTATGATATAGGAATTTATACCTAGTTTAGTGAGTTTATCTCTAATTCCAGAATGGAGGATGGTGTTGAAAGCCTTGGCCATGTGAACCACATTACCCTCGTCTACGGCTTTGGTGACTGCCTCAAAGAAGTCGATCAGGTTTAGGAGGCATGATCTGCCTTTCACAAACCCGAACTGGGTGGGGTCCAGAGTTTGGAGGTTACCAATGTCTTTGAGTTCCATGATGATACGGTCCATGGCCTTACAGACCAGGCTCGTCAAGCTAATAGGACAATAGTTCCCGTGATCAGTGGTGGCTCCCCCTTCATGAAGTGGGATAACTGTTGTGCGCCATTCAGTTGGCACAAAGCCTGACATGAGGCTATGATTGAACGTGGTGCTTAGGTGGGGAGCCAGTTCATTCTGAAGTTTGTGTAAAACGCAGCCCGTGATGTTGTTCGGTCCCATGGATGCTTTGTTTTTGGCTTTAGAGAGTGCAACTTTTACCTGCATAGTTGTGATTACAGGGACTCTGCATTCTTCCTGTATAGATATGGGCCATGTGGGGGTGGGGGGTAAAGTTAGCACTGAACCTATCTGCCAGGATGTTGGCAATATTAGTTCTGTAATTTTCATGCCGTTGTGCAGTAACTCAGAGCAGATATGGGTGTTGCCACTGAGATTCTTGACATAGTTATAGAATGCTTTGTGGTTGTCCATAGAATCAGTGGTGATTTTTTTTTCCTAGCTAGCTTTGGAGGAATCTTATAAGGGATCTCAACTTCTTACTGAGGCTGACCAGGGAGCTCCTTCACTCATGGGATTTTACTCTCTTTTGCAACAATTTCTTCCTTCCATTGTAGAGTTTATGGCAGGGGACCACCAGATTGGCTTCCTTTTTTTGGAGGATAGCATCTTTGTTCTGTTTGGGATAGCACGATCCATGCACTCGTAAGTGTTTATAGAGTGCATTTATAGGTTCATAGGTAGATACTAGGCTGTCTGCCCTAGGGCATTTATAAGCCTAGCCAGAGTGTGTATGGCTTCCACCTCCCTATTAGATTAGCCTACTGTGCCTCTGTAAAGTAGGTCACAGAAGGTACCCTTTTAAGATTAGTTTACTGTGCCTCTGTCTAGCAGGGACACAGAAGAGATCCCAGGGGTGAATTTGCGATTTCCCATCCAGGCGTCCGGATTTCGCTTGAAGAGGGTCAACGAGGGGTTATGTCTAACATGAATTTGGGATTCTATTCCAGAGTGAGTGGAGCCTCTGGGAAATTAATCTGTCCCTCCAGCATGTCCTATTTATCATTGTGCTGAGGTTTAGGTTCCTGGAACGTGTAGCTCTAAGGGACTTGGATTTTTTGAGGTGGAGCATGTCCATTAATTCTGGGTTTGACATGACTTTGTACGTCAGGCATAGATCGCCTCTGAGTAGGTGGTAAGCAACTGAGTAGAGCTGGAGTTTCTTTAGTCGAGCTGCATAGGACATCTGTTTGTAGCCCATGATCCTCTTGGTGAGGTACTTTTGGGGTCTCTCCAGTTGCTGCAGGTGTCGGGTAAGGTATATCCCAAAAGGGGCATTGTATTCAATTATGGGCCTGAGTGACGAGTAGAGGGGCGCAATGACCTCTCGATCTAGATGCGAACCCTTTCGTGATAAGGTGGGCTATATAGAAGGTCTTTCTAACCACTTTGGCAACGTGATTATCAAAGGAGAGATTACTATCTACGTTGGTCCCCAAATTACTTCTTCCGTACTTAATGGATTACCACCTATGTGGTAATTTGTGGGCACCTTGTTTTTCCCAAAGGGGATGACTATGCACTTTTTAGCATTTAGCTTGAGGCCGTGGCTCTGGCACCAAGCATCCGTCTCTGTGAGACCCTTTTGGAGGATGCTTGTGTCAGCTGGAGATTCGATTATGGCCCCCAGTTTGCAGTCATCTGCGAACTTTGTCAGCCATAATCCCCCTGTGTTAGCCTGAACCTCAGAGAAGTATATACCGAACAAGAGAGGTCCTAGAACTGAGCCCTGTGGGACGCCACTTGTAACTGGTTTGGATTCGGACATTGCACTTGCAATTCTGACCATGTGGGTTCTATCTCTGAGCCAGTTTGCAACCCATCTTGTGATATAGGGGTTGATATTTAAGCTGGTAAGCTTATTTATGATGCCTGAGTGGGGTATTGTGTCGAAGGCTTTTGCGAGGTCCAGGTAGGCTGTGTGGACTACCTTGCCCTCGTCTATGGCTTTGGTAACTGTTTCAAAGAAATCAACTAGGTTTAAGAGGCAAGATCTGCCCTTAACAAAGCCAAATTGGGTAGGGTCCAGTGTCTGGAGGCTCCCAATGTCTTTGTTTGAGTTCCATGATAATACCCTCCATAGCTTTACAGACCAGACTAGTCAGGCTTATGGGGCTATAGTTTCCGGGGTCCATTGTGGCACCACCTTTGTGGAGTGGGACCACTGTAGTTGTACACCATTCTTTGGGTATATATCCTGTAGTAAGGCTAAGTTTAAACAGTGACTTAATGTGAGGGTTCAGTTCTTCTTGGAGCTCATGTAAGACACAGCCTGGGACACCGTCCGGTCCCATAGATGCTGTGTTTTTTGCTTTGGAGAGGGCAGCTTTCACCTGTGCATCTGTGATGTCAGGGAGGTTACATTCAGTTGGGATAGGCATTTGCTCCTTTGGGGGGGAGGGGGGAGAAGTTTGCGCTGACTCTGTCTGCCAGGATGTTGGCTATGTCTGTAGGTTTGGTATATTTTGTACCGTTATGCAACAATTCAGAGCATATCTGTGAGTTTCCGCCCATGTTCCTGACATAACTAAAGAAGGCCTTGTAATTATCTTTAGTGTCTAGGGCAATTTTTCTTTCGAAACTGGCCTTTGATGATTTTATGAGGGATCGAAGTTTCTAGCTAATACTGATCAGAGATGCCTTCCCTTTTTGGGATTTTGCTCTGTCATGTAGTAGCTTCCTCCCTCTGTTGTATAGCTTATTTATGGCCAGGGTCCACCAGACCGGTTTCCTGTTTTTGGAGGAGTGAGTCTTGGTTTTATTTGGGATAGCACGATCCATGCATTCCTGCAGGTGCTCATAGAAAGCATTTGTAAAGGATTCTGCGGATTGGGCTGTATTATCCTCTGGCCCAGGGGCTTTGAAGGATTCCACTTCAGTCTTGAGAAGTGCGAAGTTGCTTTTGAGAAATTCTTTACAGTGATTTACTTGGCTGGGGGTGGGGACGGGATATGGATGTCCAGGGAAATTTGTTTATGGTCTGATCTTACCAATGAGGGGTTTACCTCTGGTGTGGAACATAGAGTCCCCATGTTGGTGATGACCAGGTCCAATATGTTGTTCCCTCTTGTGGGAGTGGTGACCAGTTGTTCCATTGCGTTAGAGTTTATAAATTCAAGGAACAGTTGGGCGAGGGTGTTTGGGCTTGAGTAGTTTTCCCAGTGAACGTTTGGGTAGTTGAAGTCACCCAATAACATAGTGTTTGGAGAGACCTTCATATTATCCAGTGTTCTCAGGAATGCCAAGTGGGGTTCCTGTAATAGGGAGGGTGTTCTGTAGCAGGCTACAAACTGAAAGGCAGTTTTGCCCGCTGTTAATTGCACATGGATGGTTTCCAATGCTTCGTGCAGTGCCACTAACCTGGAGGTGTAGGTATCTTTGAAGAATATAGATACTCCCCCTCCTTTTGTGCTTTGGTCCGAGTTTTGGGGCCGAAACGCATTGTATAAGTTATAACCTGGTAGTGCTGGGGTGCTCTCAGGAGCCTTGAACCAGGTTTCTGTTACTGCATAGACACCGATTTTCTCCATACTGAGGAGAGCCTCGAGTGCGTGCATCTTGAGGTTTAGACTTCTGGCATTGAGTAGCAATACCTTTAGTTTTTTTATCCTTGGGTTGTCTATGGAGGTGGGTTTGTTCTTTGAGCCTTGCCTAAAAAAGGCACTATGGGGGTGGCAAGAGCCTTGGCCAGTATACGAAAGCCTAAGGGTGACAGGTGCAAGCCGTCCCTAGCGAAGCAACGTGGCTTGTCGAGCATGTCATCCCAGGCTGACAGACACTGGATCCCCTTTGAATGACACCAGTACTTTAGCCAGTTGTTGAAACTGATCATTTTGTCTTTATACTGTGGCATCATTCTTGGTGAGGGCAAGATGCCACTCAAGGTCAGGGTCATACCAGCCTGGGCTTCATGGTCAGAGAGCTCCTCTATGTCTCTTTTCATGTAGTCCAGGGAGGTATGTCTCAGGTCATTCACACCAGCATGGACAATGACGGAGTCATACTTTTACTTGCTTTGGAGTGACCAGTGCTTGCGTTATGTGGCGGATCCTGGCACCCGACAGGCAGCTTACAGTGACTTTCTCCTTGTTCAGTCTGGTGAGCGGGACGTTAGTGTGCCGGACATTAAAGTCCCCTATAACAAGTGTATTTGGTGTGTTGTTTGGCCTTAAGGGATGTGACTGTGAGGCACACTGATTTTGTGAGATATGTGATTTCGTGGGTATTGTTGAGGGGTGGCTGTTGCTTGGATATCTGCTTAGGAGGTCTTTGCTGTTTAGGCAGATTTTTATTTAGAGCCTCAGAGTATGTTTTTGTGTGTTTATGTTGGGTATGCAGATGCAATAGGTCTGTGTGAAACTGGATTTGTGGTGTGGGTGGTTACCTTTTCCTCCTAACTGTGCCAGTCTTGGGTTGAGAGAGCTCTGCCTCCAGTTTGGCTGTGTAACTGCATCTCTCACATGTATTAGAGTTTGTTGGAAGAAGGAGAGGGTTGTCTGTGTACATAAGGCAATTGTAACATTGTCTCAAAATTCCCAGATTCACCAGCTGGACTGGAGAGTAATTTTGAAACTGACCCTTGAACATACCAGGTTAGTGTAGGGAACTGTTTTTTTACTGATCAGATTAGGGAAGGGAACGGATTTTTCACTTGATCAGGAAGGACCAATCGGGAGCCTAATACTTCTGAGAAGTCAAGGAGGGTGGTGTAGTGCTTTAGTTAGTTAGTGTTTCCTTATAAGAGCTGAGCAAGTGCAGGTCTTTAGAAAGAGAATAGAGTGATTACTTTGAGAGTTTCAACAGTTCTAAGGGAAAAAGTGAAGACCAGACTTTGTGGAGCCTGGAATAGTTTAAACCTGTTTAGGCGGCGCTGCTCAGTCCGCAAAACCGCGCAAAAAGAGAGTTGTAGGGTTTTAAGAGAGAGAGATCAAGGAGTTTAGAATTGACCCAAAATGGCCAATAAAACTACAGCTTCTAGGTAGCAACCACTCCTCCAGGGACAGGCAGGCTGTGCAGTGTTAACTACTCCCACTGGTGAACACAGAGACTTCCCTTTAGCCCAAGCAAGCACTGGCTTTCTAGAAACTTCCAAACAGTTCAGAACAGCAAATCTGTAACTGAACTTTCTTAACTTTCAGAAAGTGGGAAAAAAGCATTTTTTTTTTCGTTTTGTTGTAGTTTAAAGGTAGCAGAGATACACAAGCAGCAAAATAATCACAACAGTGCAATAAATGACCCCACACTTGAGTGCTAGGCCAAAATCAGGTAAAATGCAGTTTTTAGAGAAAAAAACGATTTTAAATAAAGTGCAACACAGGAAATGCAGTAAACAGGCTTTAGATGTGTTCCAAGTACTGTTACTATTACAGATATAAACTTTAGCAAGCCAGAAAATGCCAAAAAATAGGCGGCAAAACAGTAAAACTTAAAAAAATCAGAAGAAAATACTTAAAATCACAAAAGTGGCTCATTTTCTTCTCCCCTTGGTAGGTGCTTCAGCAACAACTAGCAAGCCTGAAAAGACCCGTGTAGGATTCAGCAGTTGTAACTGTGTTGTCCATCTGCATGGGTGTCATGAAGTTCGCCACCCCTGTCTTAAGAAGCATGAAGTTGGCTTTGGAGAAATTTTTTACTGTGGTTTCCTTATTGGGGGGTGGGAGTGGGATGTGGCTATCTAGGGTGATTAGCTTGTGGTCGGATCTGACCAGTGAGGAGTCACTCATCTTGGTAATGACTAGGTCTAGGATATTGTTACCCCTGGTGGGGATGTGGTTAATTTGATCCAGGGCATTGGAATTTATGAATTCCAGAAAGCGTTGAGCACAGTAGTTGGTACATGAGTAGTTTACCAGTTAATGGTGGGGTAGTTGAAATCGCCCATTATTAGGGCGTTTGGTTGAACCCTAATATTTCCCAGTATATCAAGAAAAGAGGAGTGTGAATCCTGGGGCATGGTGGGGGGTCTCTAGCAAGCTACAATTTGTATTGCAGTTTTGCCCAGAGTTAGTTGCACTTAGATAACCTCTGATGCATTATGCTGAGCAACTAGCCTGGAGGTGTGGATATCCTTAATGAATATGGACACACCTCCACCTGTGGTGTTCCGGTCCAGGTTAGTTGGCTGAAAAATGTGGTTTGAGTTGTAGCCTGGTAATGCAGGAGTGCTCTCTGGAGCCTTGAACCAGGTCTCAGTCACTGCACAGATATCTGTGTTCTCCATTTTAAGGAGTGCCTCGAGGGAGTGCATTTTGAGATTTAGACTTCTAGCATTGAGTAGCATTATCCTCAGTTTTTGCTTGCCTGTTCCTGTTATGGTGGTGAATTTGTCATTTGAACCTTGCCTAAAAAAGGCACTATAGGGGTGGCAAGAGCCTTAGCCAGTATCCGGAATCCCAGGGGTGACGGATGCAGGCCATCTCTGACAAAGCATCGTGGTCTGTCGACCATGTCATCCCAGGCAGACAGCTACAGGATCCCCTTAGAATGACTCCAGAAGCTTAGCCAATTGTTGAAGCCAATCATTTTGTCCTTGTACTGCAGTATCATTCTGGGCGATGGCAGGATGCTACTCTGCTAAGGTTATACCTGCCTGGGCTACAAGTTTGGAGAGCTCTTCCATGTCTCTCTTCATGTAGTCCAGGGAAGTACGTCTCGGGTCATTCACACTAACATGTACAATGCCAGAGTCATATTTGTGTTGTTGTGGAGTGACCTGAGTGCATGGGTTATGTGGCAGATCCTGGCACCAGATAGGCAGCTGACAGTAACCTTCTCCTTTTTTAGCCTGGTGAGTGGGACATCAGTGTGCCTGACTATAGAGTCACCTATGACTAGTGTGTTGGGTATGTTGTTTTGCCTTATGGGCTGTGGTTGAGTGGCAAAATGAGTCTGTGGGTAGTGGCAAAATGAGTCTGTGGGCTATGTCTCATTTGTGTTGTGTAGGGGGGTGGAGGTTTCTTGCATTTCTGCTTTGGAGGCTCTGTTGCTTGAGTAGATTATTATTGAGAGCCTCCACGAATGTTTTTGTGTTTCTGTTTGTGGATTTTGGTGGTGTAGGTTTAGTTGGACTATGTGATGAGTGTGGTGTGGTGCAAGTGTTTACCTTCTCCTCTTGACGGTCAAGTTCAGTCTTCGTTGGAGAGAGCTTTACCTCCAGTTTGGCTAGATAAGTGCATCTCTCACAGGTTGTAGTGTTGGATGGGAGGAGGATAGGGTTGTCTGTGTATGAGGCAATTGCTACATTGCCCCAAGATGCCCAGATTCATCAGATATACAGGAGAGAACACTGGGAGCTGATGACCCTTGGACATGCATGAATAAAAATTTGTTAAAACAAGTCCCATAAATTTAAAATGGGCACTGGCCCTTACAAATAATGTATTATATAGTTTTTATTATTAATTTTTCTTGCATCATTCATTTCGCTGTCCAAATTGGTAGTGATGCAAATGCAGAAAACGTTAAGATAGAATGAATGTCCCATAGTAGGAAGACTAAAAGTTCCAAGTTCTCATTTTGTCTCAGCTACTACATCTCTCGTGCTTAAATGTGCCTGTAATTTGCAATTAAGAATAATGGACTTGCAGATGGTCACATATTGAATTAGTTATGGACTCCTGTGGACATTCTGTTATGGATGCATCTATTTTTGCGAAACCGTTTATGCCAGCTTCTAATTACCAAGATGTGTGAATTAATAATTTGAAACAATTTGTAAGAAATATTTAGGAATATACAACTGTTGCCCAGTTGTTGGTCTACACTGCTATGGGGAGGGAAAGGCTTAAAGATTCAAAGAAACTTTGTCATTTAGGACCACACAAGTGCAGCTTAATTGAAATTACAAATGTCAGCTCACGAGAGAAATGCAGTGCAAATAACGTAGATACAGCAGTATCAAAGAATAACATAAGAAAGAAAATAACACATTTGACATGCAAGAGGTAGTTCACATTGCATAAACACATTCAATACCCACTAACCAGTGATTAATTAAGCAATACCCCGATGACGTGGTGTGGTATGTTGTTTACCCACCAACCGTAGGTAAATTTCATTATACCACAACCACGGAGTTGGTTATTACTATTATACAATGGCATTATTAAAGAAAAAAAATACGGCGCTTTACTGTTCCGCTGGTTGTGGTACACTGCTTCCTTGTTTTGTTGTACTGAGCATGCATTTTGGACTTGTGTCCCATGCACACCCAGTACATCAATGCTTTGAAACGGAAGCAACGGAGAAAAAGTCTCCATTGCTCCGTTTTTTCTTTCTTTCGGTTTTTTTTTTTTTTTTTTTTTTTTTTTTTGTTAAAAAATAAATGTTTTGAGCACTTTATGCCAACGGAAAAAAGACCGGACCTTTTTCCGGTGGTATATAGTGGGATTTAAAATGGGCACGCTGGCCAATCAGCGTGCACGTTTTGGAGTATTAATGGGGGATTATTGTATAATAATAAATAAATACCCACCACCAAACCCCTACACTGTTAAGACAGAGAATAAATAGAGACTAGTGAATAGCAGCTGTGCAGTTACCATATTGCACTTGTTAACCTTAGATGTGACTCAGTATAGCCATCAATATTGCATAATAGTAATGCTGGCGGTAATTGCTCAGTTGGAAAGTACAGTTTTAAGATGGACCGCCAACTACCTTTTCATTTGTCACCAGTCAGCTGCTTACTGGTAAATACTGAAAGCCCACTTCACCAGAGGAAGGGCTGACTCTGTTTGCTTCAAGAAGGTCTCTCTCAACATTTGTGTTATGAGCACATTAAATAAGCAGATGTTCCCCCTGACGAAGCACAAATCAAGAATGACTGATAAAAACTAAACTGTTTTGTTTTCAACAGCAGCATCAGCTCTAACACTTGCCCACTGGAAGCTTGAGGCCGACACATTTATTGATGTTCTACAGTAGATGTACCTTAGTAATTTGATGTACACAGTTTTTGTATCAGTCTCTGTATGGTTCATATAATTTTAAATAATAAATTTAATGTAGTACGTGGAGCACCATGATTTCACTCTGAAGGCAGAGGTAAGTTAACTTAAGTACATCCGTGGCATTAGACCTGATCTTAATGGTTCTTAGGGATGCTTAAAGATAATTTCCAAAGCTTTCACTTACCAGACGAAATTGCCTGATAATGGGCTGAAGTAGTTGCATCCTTTCTGCAGATGAGGTGTGTGTGTGTCTTTCGGCTTATCCCGGTTAGGGGTCACCACAGCGGAACTCCGGTCCGCTAATATTTGGTAGTGGATTTTTACGTGCAGAGTTTTCAAGGCAGTTGTAGCAAATAAAAAAGATGCATTTCAGCATGCATCTTGCATGCCTCCCCAGAACATTCATGCTATCACTTTGTTATATTTAGCATGATGACATGATTCTGTGGAAAGTTTTACTCTGAGCAAGTCTAAAATGGTAGGTCGGGAAATGAAAACAAAGTGTAAATGCAAGTTAGACAAAAATCTTCAACAAGAGTAGTGTTTAATGTAAAAGTGCAGCAAGTAAATATTCTAGTTGTGGAGTGTCTGTTGTCTGACCCTGATTTTTTTCATTGTTACTAGTCATGCCATTTAGTAGCGCACCAAAGCACAGCTGTTCCAAATGCACATAAGTAGTTTGGGCTTATTCATATTTGGAATAGTATTTTAGTAGACACTGAACAGATTTAACAAATGTTTAATTCTCCCCTAATAAACATATGTGGTACCCGGGATTGCAAGGCTTCATCACCCAGGTCTTCCTCATCAGTTAATGGCCTCCACAGGTACATACTTGGAAGGGCATTCATATAGCATCTGCCGTCAAACTGTTTTAAATGTCTTATTTTCACATAAACACAATTTTAGGCGAAAATAACGCTAAAGTGACAACTGAACAGCACTGACCATGCCTGTAATGAGAGACTGGAATGTAGATGCAGCATTACATTTTTCTACTTTGAACATGATTTTAACAAAAACTTAAGATTGTGTCTCATTCTGTAGACCAACAGCAGATAATGCCGAACAGAAAAGAACTGTGGCAAAAAGTAAAACAGTTTGTAAAAGCTGATAGAACTTCATTCCGTCACGTTTATAGAAATTGTTGCAGAACAAGGAGTCTAACCTCTCTTAAATCAGTTGTTTCTACAGAGGGACTCTCATTTCTGCCTGTTGTTGGACAGGATTAAGTGATTTACCGGCTTTCAAAGGCTTTGAGTCCTTAAAAGCCAGTAAAACATTTTACATTCCTACACTTTTGTAACTGGTAGTAGTACATAGTGCAGGTAAAGCTCTATGTACTACAGAAAGTTATGATTAGGTCAGTGATCCACAACTCTTGTTATTTATTCTCAGCATGGATGCCAAGATTCACCTCTCAAGCTGTTTTTTTTTTTGGCATTCATTATCTTGAACACAAAAGTTGGTTATACAAACTTAGCTATTATGTGCATATTACCTGTCTCAGTATTCCATTTCTCAGTTCTCAAAGGCCACAACAATGCTTCATAACTTTTCATATACCATTCCTTCCTCCAACTTCCTAATGTTTCTATACATGATTTACCGTGGCTGATTATTTTTTTTTCTGAGAAGTTGATATGAAAACATTCGGAGCTTTATCTCAGATTTTGTTGCATTCAGCTTTTCATATACTGCTAAACAGTTAACATCCAACATTTTAGTAGGTGTGATGGGCAAGAACGGGGTAGCTGGGAACATATTTTTTTGGAGGTGTGATGAGGTGGCAGACTTTGGATTCCCTGGGGGCTGCTCTGTCAGAAGTGCTGGGTGGGTGGATTGGACTGACTGGGGAGATGATTTTTTTTTTTTTTTTTTGTGTGTGTGTTATGCTACAAAATCAGAATTGCCTAGACATAGTAAAGCCTTGCTGCGTCTAATTATGGTGGCTGCCAAAAAAGCAATTACTAGAAAATGGAAATCAAAGTCTAGACCAACGTTACTAGAAGTAGTGAATATAGTAACTGAGATAAAACAACTGGAATTGAGATCTTTAGAAAAGGGAAGGTGCAAACTACATAGAAAAAATGGGAATTGTGGGAAAAGTATATGCAGAGCAGGAACGAGGTTTAAGCGGCAGGATTTGAATGAGCTATATAATGCTTAATTGCCAATGACTAGAATGTTTATACGTGATTAGTAATATTTACAAGTGTTTCAATGGTGTCTGTGATGTAAACTGATTACAACTAAACTGATTTCATTTTTTATGTTTTTCATTTATATAAATGTAAAATTGCCTTTGTCAGGTGGAAATTTAATAAAGATGTTGGAGAAAAAAAAGAAAGAAACAATGAGAGACTGGGATTTTGGATGCAAATATTTAAGGAGAGTAAAAATAGCACAGAAAATTATATTCATAAAGTGGCAGAATGTATTCTAAGAACTAAGCCAACACATGAATGGAGAAAAGGAGATTATGCTGTTGGGGATGACTGCAATTCGGGATACAGACAATAGGCAAGAGGAAACTGGAACTTAGGGAAGAAAACTGGCAAATGAACCAAGGTATTGTGAGCAAATGACTATTGAGGGAAAGGCAGGAGAATGGGAAGATGTCAAGAACTTATTTGGACTGCAGGTTAGAGATTGCCTTCCCTATCAAGGACTGATAGAGTATATGCAAAGATAAAGAAATAGAGGTGTCCTAAATGAAAGACCAGCACTGATAAGAGTTTTTAGTAGAATCTAGAACAGAAGTTGTCATTAAGAAGGGAATAATTAGTACAGCATATAAAATATTGTATGATAATTATTAGAATCAATTGTAGGAGGTTAGAAAAGGACTGGGAAGAGAGATTGGATAAGCAATTCAAAAAGAAGGAATGGGAGGATGTGTGTATGTTTCCCAAATATTCAGTAAAGTCTAGAAGATTTGGGATCTTTGCTTGGAAGTATTTACATAGGTATTTTATACCCTAAGTAGACTACAAAGAATTTTTCCTCTGGTAGACAGTAAATGTTGGAGGTGTGATGGTAAAGAAAGAAGTAACTGGGACCATATTTTCTGGGAGTGTAATGAGTTAGCAGACTTTACAGATTGCCTGCATACTGTTCTGTTGGAGATGCAGGGTGAGCAAATTGGTGTAACTAAGGAAATGTTTTTCTTGAGCTATGATACAGAATAGGAATTGCCATGATATAGTAAAGCTTATGATGGCTGCCAAAAAAGCAATTACTAGAAAATGAAGATCGAAGTCTAAACCAACTTTTCTAGAAGTAGCGAAGATAAAACAACTAGAATTGGTATCTTTTGAAAAGGGTAGGAGCAAATTACTTACGAAAAAATGGGAGGTGTGGGATCAATACATGCAGAGGAGGAACGAGGTTTAAAAGTAGGCAGGGTTTGAATGAGCTATATGGTTGACTGACAATGACTGCATATATTATAAGTGATGTATAATGTTTCAGCTACAGTTGTGTCGGCATGGTTAGTAATGTATGTTTGCAACTGAGATTGTGTCGGTATGGTTTATTTTCATTTATATAAATGTAAGATTACCTGTGTCAAGCTTGATGATTTAATAAAGATGTTTCTTGTGTAAAAAAAAAAAAAAAAAAATCCAGCATTTCAGTAAGAATGTTTTCATTATTTTATATTGTTGTAGTTTCTGTTCTAAGACTAACCAGCGTGGGCTTTTAACTTCCCTTCTATGTTGCATAACTTTTACCATCCTTCCCACCATTTGCCTCATTCCCCAACTGACTTGTTTTTACAGTAAACAAGTATCTTCCTCTTTTTACCAGAACTCCTTCCTTGTGCTTCATTTCCTCAAATCTCATTATATAACTTTTTGTCCCCAAAGAAGTCTGTTCATAAACTTCAGCAGCCCATGATGCATGGATTTAACATATTTTATATTGATGTACAAGCACTTCTACTTAAATCTAAACTCACTTCCTTTGTACTTTAACAGGATTCAACCTCAAATGCCAAATGAAAGGCCAGAAAGCTTAACATCACTTCCAACCTTTTCAGTACCCAGAATGCTGATGCTGTGTAAATTGTTAATAGAAGAATGTCTTGAAAAAGAATGCCTTTTTACTATCAAATCCACTTTTTTCCCCCCATGTGTGCCTTCTCTCCATTATGCATGAAACACCCAGAATCTTAATATACTTGTCACCGTCCTTGAATCCAAAATGAATGCTATAATTTTTCAGACAAAACTTTCAGTTTCTTCCCCATCCCCTCCCATTGTATTTTATTTCTCAAAGTCAGTAACTGCACATTCCAACACTCCTTGTAAACATTTCGTCTTCAACAAGCAGTGAAGCATCATCTACAAAAGCTGCCACTTTCATTTCCCCTACTTCTGTATTTGTCAGACATTGTTTTCCTCCTCCTTGCTAAGTTCTTTCCGCAAAACTTTTGCATAACAGAGTAATAAACTTACTGGGCAGTCTTATAACAGCCACCACCTTAGTGGTGTCTCTAGTATCCCTATTAAGTAGATTTTTGACCTCTGCATTGTAATATGATGGCTTCACCTTTTCCTCTTGTATTCCTACTGCCTCCTGTAATCCTGATTAACAGTTTAATGTCCACTTCATGACTTCACCTCACAGGTTCAGCAGGTAGTGTTAAATAAAATAACCATCAAGATCTTTCTGCTTCCTAACCAAAGGTGCACCTTATATTCATCACATTCTCTAACATATTCCAACCTTTAACTGCATGTTTTGATTTTTTTTTGAGCTGTGCTTTCCCACATTTTCAGTTTACTTGATGTATAACCAAGCACACACACACTACCCTATTACATTATCTGACTTACAGTTTGTAAATCATTACCGCTGTTATTGCAACTCCCCATGCACCCTCTTTTGTTTTTTCCAAAATCCTGCACAAATTCCGAATTTGTCATTAATATTTTATACAAGACTTCTGATGTACTTTATAGTCCTGCAACCTTCCCATCAAGTTTCATAGTTCATTCCCTGTGTTTGTGCAGTGCAACTCAAACTTACCCCACACTTTCTATAGATCTTCCCATACCCTTTTAACATACTTTTCCACAGCACCTCTCAGTAGTTCAGTCATATTCAGTGTTGTCTTTAATGTCTTATATTTTTTGTAATTCTTATTTTCTTACTCTTTAAATACAGTATACAACAACTAAAATATTGCCAAGACTTGACTCATACCAGTGCTTTTTTAATTGCTGAATAAGCAACACATAATTCTGTAGTGAGATGCAAGTCATCATTGAAATAATTTTATTATTTTTTTTTTTAATTTGTAATAAATGGCTGAAGTCCATTTGCAGTTCTAAAAGTACCAGGTTATTGCTTTAGTACACTTTGCTACGCAGTGACTAATCTGACATTTTGCTCATGCAGCTACGAAGAATCAGTGCTGCGCTCTGTCATCATAATTTGAAGTAGTTGCTGTTAACTTTTGTTAATATTTTCAAACATAAGTAGATTTTGACAGATTAAAAATGCAACTGATAACATGAAAATATAACTGATACACAATGAACACATTTTCTTTTATCTGGGCTGAAAACTGTAGCCATCCTTTTGTCTACAATATGTTGTAATTTGTCATGTAGTTTCAGCAAGGTAAAAAAAAAAAAAAGTCAAGATGTCCAATAATGTCATTTTCTTTGAAACCTATCGTGGGTCACAGTCTGTGTGCATGTATATATATATATATATATATATATATATATATATATATATATATATATATGAATATATATATATATATATGAATATGAGATGCATGAAAAATCTTGTCCATTTTGTAGATGATTTTTATTGCAGTCTTTGGTGCATCTTCACTTCTGTTAAAAGTTCTTGAACTTGCCGTAATACATTTCTAATAAGTAATTTTAAATTTCACACATTTCTGTGCTGGAGTAGAATAAAATTCTTAGTTTGGTCTAGGCAACACAAATTCAGTTAATGATCCAGAAGTTTGATGATGTATTGGGGGAGGATTAGTGTTCTTGTGTAGGGAGGGAGGGATGTGCTGAGTGGATCCACTCTCAGACCCTTGGTGAAGGCTAGTGTTCAGTGGAGAATTGCAGTGCTGGAGTGGGCTGGGTATTTGGATGATTGCTACAGCTGGACAGCAGGCCTTTAGGCTACTCCCTCACTGCCCACCCAGTGCCTACACAATTGGTGCATCAGCAAACTCCCTGCTGCAATATAATGGTGCCTTGTGAGACCCATCCCACTCTGCAGTGCCAGCGGGTACAGCCACTAGACTGTAGCTTCAAGGTGGGAGGTCTGAATTCACAAATGCTCTCCTAGTTGGAAGACCCTTCCAGTGTGGGATACAACAGGGAATCTGACAGGGTGTGGGAACTGGAGAACAGGGGAGTGTAGGGTGCAAGCATCGGGACCTGAAGCCCGCAGCAATGGGATAAAAAAAAAATCCTAAATTTTTGACATTACATGCATAACACAGTGGCTCAGCTCACTTAAAACAGGTGGCCAGTCTGTACTCTGTTCAGCTTTGCCACCCACCAGATCTGGTTATTCTCATGAGTCATGGCCCTGGAAATTACTCCTTTCCTGACATGTACTTGAACTTTTGGATAACAAAGCATCTCTTCAGGATTATTATCAGAGTACAAGAAACAGGACCATGTCTGCAGTGGTAGTCAGTCTCAGGAGTTACATGGATAAAGGTGGGTGGATGTGGAAGGGAAGTCTAACTCTGCTTTCCCCACAGTAATGCCCAGTCTCTGAAATGAGTAGGGTGTATTTGTACACTGCTGGTGCCAAGAAGACACTGTTGTCAGCTAGTCACCCAGATTGAGAAGGCTGTAATGGCTTGATATTATAATTGTGCTGCAGTAGAACCTAAAAATATTTTTTAACTGTATGTGGTGCTGAGGATAAGACAGAAGGTAGGAACCAAAACTGGATATTCCATGTAGTGTGAACCTCTTCAAATACTTGTGTGTTAGATGGATGAGAACAGACCAGGTAAAAGTCTTTTATATCCTTCATGACAATTGTTTGGGGCATCTGGGCTATGGGTGGGAATCTCAGATGAGCTTCATATCATGCCCTTTAGTACACGAGGTGCATAGACGAGATGAAAAGATATTCTGTCTCAAGCTATTCCTTTCATTGTGAAGGAATTGGGCCATAGTCTGGCAGACATTAAATTAGATTGCTAGGAAAATGAAACAGCTGACTGGGTTGTTTTCCTGTGTTAGAGATGGGCCTCCATTTTTTAAACAACTTTATTGAGTTACAGTTATAATAATGACATGGGTACAAATACTTAATGTCGCTCATTCATCTCTTAACACATCAGAAGGCTGGGGTTTTCATTTAGATGCTTTAATACATAGAAATGCATCAAGATGGTAAGCAGCATCATTAAATACAAACAAACTAGTTAATGGACCTTACATATACATGCTTACATCTCAGCAGCTAACTACAAAATGGCAGTCTAACTTGCATGTGCTCAGTATTTATACACTTGTACAATCCCTTGGATAGCTTCTTAAAGGTATGTACACATACATTGATCTACATCCTCCCTCTTAAAAAGATTGCCCTTTGGGGGGAAAAAAAAGAGAGCTAGACATGCATTACTATATACATTGGAAGCAAACACAACGTTCGTGTCCAAGTTGCTTCATATCTGCTGCAAGGTTTAGAAGTGCGACCATATCTCGTAACATAACAATGTGGACCAAATTTAGCAGCAGGGACAGTCTGCAGTGCGTGACTCTTATCGGGAGCTTCAGGATTCATGTTAGGAGCAGCATTGTCCCCTGGAACTTCCTCTGGAATCGAACACCGGACAACTCACCCTGAGGTAGTGTCTTTCTCAGAGGCTGTCTGGTGTGGTATAGGCGTGGACACCAGTCTCAAATGTTTGTGATTCTACCTAAAGGTTGCTCCTTCTAATTCCACAATGTACAGTCTCTGCTGTAGACCAGTATTTTTCACAACACCAATCTGATCATAACTTGCAACAGCTGGAGAGGCCACAGAAGTACCTCACAAAGAGGATCATAGTCATTAAACGCATGTTCTACACGGACAGACTTGAGTCCAGCTATTGTGTGTGTCATATCGCCTACTTAGAGGTGATCTCTGCTTGACTTACAAAGCCATGTCTGACCCAACTCTATTAGAAATACTACATCTAAAGAAACCCCAATCCCTCTGCATCACACACTCCAGAGACCTCAACCTCATTGCCACAATCAACAGAACATGCTGGAGGGACAGGTTCCTCACCCAGAGACTACCCGTGCTCTGGAATAGACTTCCCATACATGTCAAGCAGAGCACCTCGCTGACCCTCTTCAAGAGAAATCTAGATTAGTGGATGGGTAATAGAAAGTCCACCCCAGGGATCACTCCAGTGGCTGTACTTGATAGAGGCACTGGGAACTAAGGTTGGGCAGCATGATGCCAGGGCACTTCTATGGTCAAGGCTTGTAAAGGCTCCAGGGCCATTAGCCTAGTACACACCTATGAAACTTTGGACATTTGCATCCTTACCACTGCTGCTTCTCGTAATGGATTGAGTGGTTTACTGGTCTTACCATAATAGGACTTCTGGGTTAGGCGCTTCTTCAGCAGATTGGCTTTCAGTGATCTGTTCTTGACGCATGGAACCAGCAATTGACTACTGATCAGTAATGTGGTTCTGGTTTGTCTCGACGAAAGCCTCTGAGCAGGTGAACCAAGATTTTTATCACGAGGAATATTTCTGAGATTCAAGAGATTTGGGAAAACATCATCATTGACTCGTTTTGACTTCTCAATAACTGTTTTGCACTTTGAACTGCACATTCTGCCAAACCATTTGATTGTGGGTACTGTGGACTACTTGTGACATGAGTAAAGTACCATTCTTCAGCAAATCTTTTGAACTGTTGGCTTGTAAACTGTGCCCCATTGTCGGAAATAACTTTGTGAGGACTACCATGAACAATAAAATGACGCTTCATCTTAGTAATGACAGTACCAGATGCTAGGTTAGGCAGTAAGTCAATCTCGAACCAATTAGCGTAAGAATCTACTAACACCAAATAATGTTGGCCATTCCACTCGAAGATGTCTGTGGCTACTGTCTACCAAGATAATTCTGGAATCTGGTTAAGCAGAAGTGGCTCCTTCTGTTGATGTGGCTTTGTACTAGTACACACTGAATAAGAAGAAAGTGCTGTCTCAATGTCTTGTGACATAGAAGGCCAAAATACTAGTCCTCTCACCCTTAGTTTGGTAGATTCGGTTCCTGGGTGACCATGATGCAAGAATAGTAATGTACTCTGGTTGCAAGGACTTTGGAACAATTACTCTCGGACCTTTCATTATGATACCTTTATCAGACAAAATCTCATCTCTGCATGGGAAATAAGGTTGCACTTCTTGAGGTAAACTAGATTGCTTTGACGGCCATCCTTGTTTGATAAAGTGGTTGAGCATTTGTAAAACTAGATCTGTGGCTGTGTGATCTCTCAGCTCAAGAGGTGTGGAAGTAAAATTTCTCACTTCCATGACTTTAAAATCAAGACTCTCATTCTCATGCTGTTCTGGAGTGTTTCTGGGTGATCTTGGATAATCTATCAGCAAGATAAAGACGTTTGCCTGTCTTGTAGACAGGATTGAAATTGTACTTTTGTAATCTTAGCATCATACGTTGCAGTCTGGCTGGAGCTGAATGCATAGGTTTTCTCAAAATAGTGACTAGAGGTTGGTGGTCTGTTTCGATCTGGATAGGTCTACCATAAACATAATCATGGAACTTCGAACATCGAACATGCAAACACAGTTGCCAGAAGCTCTCTCTCAATTTGGCTAAGAGTTCTTGATGCATAGGCAACAGGTTGATGATTTTGTAGAATGGCTGCACCAAGACCAAATTTCGAAGTATCACAAGAAAGTGTAACTGGTTTGTGAACGTCATAGAGTCTGAGAGTTGGTGGACTAGCAATTCTCTGTTTCAGGAGAGCAAATGCTTTTTGGTGTTGCTGTAACCAAGACCAGGATACATCTTTTCGTGTCATCTCTCTGAGCAGTGCTGAAAGTTGGCTCAAGTCTGGAATGAACTTGCCTAGGTAGTTCACCATGCCAAGAAAACATTGCAAGACTTGAACATAGTCTGGAGCTGGCATCTCAAGAATAGCTGTTTGCTTTGAAGGCTGTGGTCATAAGCCTGTACTCCTAAGTAAATGACCAACATAAGTAGCCTGAATTTCCATTTGTGTGGATTGAGCTTTAGAGTTATTTTCTGAGGTTTCTGTCATCTTTTGCATCATCATGGCCTCCTCCTAGTATGTCTACTATAATAGTACAAGAATACCCAGAAAATTTGCTCCATTGCATGTCCCAAATGGCATTCTCAAATCTGTACCTGCCAAACTGAGTACTGAAAGTAGTGAGCAATGATGCCTTCTTGTCAGGCTGAATTTGCCAAAATGAACTGTCTGCATCTGGGACAGAAAAAATAGCATTTGGCATCAAGGTTGCAACTTCCTCGACTGTGCGCATTGGTGATGGTATTTTTAGTACTTTGTTCGAATCTTGTGGATCAATACTCGTATGAGCTACCACCATGGAAGATGCCCACTCAGTTGAATTTGCACCTGGACAAAATCCCACCTTGTCGCACCATTTTTATCTAACTCTGCTTTGACTCTCTCCTACATGGCTATTGGAACTTTGAATGCTGCCCTGATAACTGGACTGACCTCTGGGTCTAACTTCATGGAGTACACAACTGGAAGCTTGCCTAGTTTGTCTTTAAAAAGATCAGCATACGTAGAAAAAAATGTACTGGGCAAAATTAGAGTAGTGGTCTTTTAAGCTAACATGGTGGTCTTCCTTATTTAATGAAAGCAGTGCCAAGTTCAAACTGTGACCCCCTGATAATAACTGAACGTGCCTCTTGACCACAAAAAATAATAATTCGTATCTTCTTCCAGCAGAGTAACATGAAAGCACTACTGAGCCTTCGGTTTGAATTTCTTCACTTCCACAAGCCAATAAGCTTCGCACACCTTGCCAAATCAAGCCTTTCGCCATGGCACACACTAGCAAGTGTTTCTACAGACGTAACATTGCACTTGGAACCTTTAGCAACTTTGAAGTCTATGGGCTTGCCATTTATCCAAACAGTACAAAATACTTCATTCTTTGCCTTTAAATCTACTGCATTGACTGTTTCATGAAGCACTGACTCACCTTCAACATAAGGAGTATGCTTGCCACTGTTTAACTGATCAACTTGTTTATTAAAATGTTCCCTCTTAATAAAAGAATGTGGGCCTTTTGATTTACAAAGCCTTTTGAAATTATTCCATTTGTTATATTTGTAGCATTTTTGACCAAAAGCTAAACATTTCCCCCTTTTAGATTCATAGCTTCCACCACAGTTACAACAGTTGGCAATGAAACTAGGTTGGGGCCCATACTTTGAGTTTGCCGACTCACTCTTGTGCTTCACTGAGACTGTGCACAGTCTGGAATTTGCTGGAAAATTCTGGGGTTTACCAGTGAGTGCTGCAGAGGCTACAGTTGCTGCCATGTGCTTGCTATTTCTCTTAACCACGTACTGCATGCTATCAACATGAGCTTTGTCACTATGCCTTCTAGAACTATCATTTGTAAGCATATTTGTGTGCTTTTCTCTAAGCTCGTATATTTGACAAATCTCATTGGCCTAATTTAAGGTTAAATCACTGTCATGAAGCAAAATCGTTTTCACAGCATCATCTTTTATACAAGTGTGTCTCTTATCAACTCATCTCTTAAGTCACCAAATCTGCATGCTTTAGCTTTATTTCTTGGGTCACTTACATATGCTGCAAAAGTTTCACAAGGCTTTTGATTCCCTGTGTAAAATAAGTGCCTTTCCATAATAGCATTTTGTCTGGGAGTTGCACATTTCTCTAAATTTATGTTTTAAGCACTCAGGATCTTCCCTTGACTCAGCCGGTGCAACAGTATGACTGTTTCCCCCTTTCCTGTATAGATAGCAGGTGCATACACAAATGAGTGTTCCCTTTCTGTGGCATCTGACCCAGCTAAATTAAATAGAATAAATGCCTTTCTACTGTCATATTTATCAGAAAATGCTACCTGTATGAAAATGTCATACTCCTGCTCAAACACACTGCAGTTCTCAGCAATATTACTGTCAAACACAAGTGCAATGGGTTTTTCGAAGTCCGTCTACCGTAATCACAAAGTATACAGAAACACACTGAAAATATGACCGTTGTAATTATTTACAAACTGCTGTGTGAGCTTGTAACAGTCAAATTCACAATAAACTCTCTGAAATACTGTAGTTTGTGAAATAAGCCCTGTAATGGCTGTACTTTGCGAAATGGCTTTACTGTAATAACACTGCACAAACATGCGAGCACTTTACCCTTCCATACTGCTCAGCCTGGAAACATCAAAAATCTGGGCAAGGCCCATGAAAAATAGATACAAATCCGTACACTGTTTAATATAAAATTTGCATACATAATTATGTAACCCCATCCACTCCACTGGAGTTGTGGGATACCAACTTTCAAACGCAAACTGAAGAACAGAAAACCAATATATGGCACCAGAGTCCCCCTGCAGCCATTCCAGTGTCCCATTACCCGGATATTTCACTCCATTTACCATAAATACTAATGTGTGCATACTGCTTTACTTCTACAATGATTATTTGGATTTTATTTTTACACTTTACAGCATAATGCACAAACACTAATAGACCTCTGCTAAACAAAGCAATACTGTCTCACAATGAAAATAGACTTGACATTAAAACTTCTCTGCCCTTGAAACTCACATTCATTAAAACTGCATTGAAACCCACACCACATCCAAAGAAAATGCATCTGGCCAGTGGGTGTTTTCAAATCATTGGCCCCTTGCACACAAAACAAGAAACATACATGTGTTCTTTGATACACCTTCCTAACTTTATTAAATTGTATTCCTTGTATAATACAGCACACTTGTTAGACAGAGCACATTTTAAATTTATTGTTTGAACATTTTTCCAGTAGGCAATGAAAAAAATGCATGAACCAATAATGACAAAATTGCCCAATTCAGAACATTTCCATCATAAAAGTCTATTTCCACACACACTAAAAGTCTGTTTCCACACACACACATATATAAATAGAATTACAGTAGTGTAAGGCATAGGCATCTTGCACAGCTTCTTGCACTTATTTTCAATTTAAGTTTTTTTTTTTTTTGGGGGGGGGGGGGGTGGTACAAAAGGCCAAAAACCAGGGAGACATTTAAACATTGCTTGTATAATTTTGGAAAGTTGCTAGAATAAAATGTTGTGTTACCACCATGCATTTCACTGACAAGTCTTGAACCTAGGGCCCTGTGCACTACAGTCAGAGCAACATTCCACTATGCCAAATCAGCAGTTTGTTTCCTGAAAGATAGGAAGATGAAACTTAAATGACTATCATTTAGTGAATTCACTTCTCACCATAGCTTTCAACCTCTTAGCACAAAAAACCTGGACAAAGCCATTAATGAGGGAATACAGAATTAATTTCTCACTTCTCACTAAAGCTCTCAACTCTTAGCACAAAAAACCTGGACAAAGCCAATAATGGGGGAATACAGCCCCAAAATAGGGACAATTTTCAAATACTGATCTTATAAACTTAGAAAATTGCTAGAATAAAAGGTTTTGTTACCATTTAGCTTCTGAAGAATATGTAGTCTGAAATTCAAATGCCTGTCATTATTTAAAGAATTCATCATTCAGTGATTTGTCACAAAAGTCCTGAAAACCACAGATTTTATGATGAACAGATCAAAAATATGGCACAAATTCACAAGTGGTGGCATCTAGGAACATTAGGCTCTCTTTACCCTATACCCAAGGTACAGGGTTTGACCCTGAGTACCCCCAGCCACCAGGTGCATTACAATGGGGGCAGTTTCTCACACACACACACACACTCACTGTCCTTACCAGTTCTTCGTTCAGCCAGCCATGATATCTAAATGTCCTTACCAGTTCTTAAATAGAACAATATATCCATCAGCCAGCCATGAATCAAAATGCCGTTACTGGATCCGATGATAACTGTTTCTGCTTGTAGAGCATTTGAACAGCCCTTGAGCTCCCAGCCGGAAATACGTGCATGTCCGCCCTTGAGCTCAATTCTGATAGGCTGGTAGCACCGATGATGCTGACATCGCACACGTGATTGTCAGCTGAAACAGAGCGAAAATGTAAACAAAGTGGAAACAATCGGAAACGAAGGGGTGCCACTTGGGAATCGTGGCACCCCATTATTTGGACCCCAAAACTTAGGTATAAAACAGAGTAATTTGGGACAGTTGGGAGGTATGTACCCTTCTGATAACACTGATGTATTTTCTTAATACGAAAAATGCATGCTTTGCGAAAATGTGGTAGTTTCCCCTTATTTTGATTGTTTTATGCAATTTAGACTTTTTCCGTAGTAATTTGAATATTTTTATCAATATTTTACATATTGGATTAGTATTTTGAATCTTCTGTATGCCTCATTTCATATTATGAGAAAAGTAAATAGTGCTGAGCAGGTTTTAATATTTGAAATACGTTTCTGACCTGTTTTATGAAATATGCACATTTTAGGGATGATTCACTCCTTTATATTAGCTGCACATCTCTGTATTGCTTCTGGTTCTCTTTCTGACGCCTTGTCCTGTAGACATGCCTCATCTGACACCATGTCACTCGTTTGTCTCTAACACACAAGAAGGCTGGGGTTTTCATTTAGATGCTTTAATACATAGAAACGCATCAGGATGGATAGCAGCATCATTAAATACCAACAAACTAATTAACCATCTCAACAGCTAACTAAAATGTGGCAGTCTAGCTTGCACTTGCTCAGTATTTATACACTTGTACAATCTCTTGGATAGCTTCTTCAATGTATATGTACACACATTGATCTACACTTAAAAAGAAAACCATAGTGACACTTTTTCATACAGTAATACATGTATGTTTATTTTAAACCGTTATTCAGTCTAGTGTTAAATTGCTCAGTTTCTCCTTTCCCTTAAATCTCTCTTCCTCCTGAACTTTATTCTGCATGTGTCAATGCATACCACTCAACCTCTAAGCACAAGAAATCTGGACAAAGCCAAAACTAGTGGGGGTAGCTCAAAATCAAGTTCAGATTTTAATTATTGCTCTTATAAACTTAGAAAATTGCTAGAGTACAGGTTTCACATTCGCACACATTTTACCTATAGGAATAATAAAAGCCTCAAAAGACTACTTTGTGATAAACCTAGTGACATTAAGTCAAAGTCAGGAGAAAAACTGGGTACGTATCCATGCAATCAGTGTAACTACTGTAAGTTTGTTACTAAAGAACAAGTATATATACATCCAGAAATGAAATATACTTTCAAGCCAAGATTTTTAGCCACTTGTAATAGCTCAGGACTGATTTATTTAGCCACTTGTGAACAATGCCCCGCATTTTATATAGGTTTAACGAAACAAAAGCTTAAAAACAGAGTCTATAACCACATATATGACATAAAGAAATTAAATGAATTGAATGCCCAATGTTTTTCAAATCATTCCTTTGTATTCAGGGTACTTGAAATAGTAGAACCAAATAGCAGAGGTGGAGATTACATGAACATGCTAGAGCTCAAAGAATTGAAATGGATATTAAGACTAAAGGGGCATTATTCCCCAGGCTTAAATCTTTATATTTCCATCAAACCTTATCTTAATGCACGGAGATGATTTACATAACACTATATTTTCCTATAATAGGTAAAATTGAATGACGTATAGGTTTCAACCCCTGGTACTTTACTAACTTGTTAGCAGATCTATATTTTATTAGCTTGGTTCATTCCATTAACTTGGTTTATTGTCTATTTTCTCATACATACAGATATTATAATAAAATTGATATATATACATACATTTTATTTAACTGTTTTTAACTGCATTTATATTCATATCCATATTTATTTATATATATTTATTTGTCATATAAAATTTCTTAAGTTATTCTTCTGTATTTAATTGATATATTTAAACTTAGTATATATACCATTTTTTAAATATTATTTAATATGAAATAGTAGTAGTTAGATTCCATATATAAACTGAAAACTTTCCTATATACATACTTTTAGAAAGTGTATCCCTTTAAACTAAGGTTTTTCATTGTCTTATCAATTTACTTATTATGTTTAATTGCTATTAAATAATTGTTTTATGTCATTGTATAAAAACCTGTTGTTTTGTTGAAATATTTATGGTCTGAGGAAGCGTACAGGAAGGTACGCGAAAGCGCTTACCTAAATTAATAAATATTCAGTCTTTATTTAACTAGTCGTGTTGAGTCCGAAGTTTGTTTTTTATATACATTTGGACTCATTTAACTAATGACTCTCTGTTGCAGTGGTCTATCGTTTTTGTTCTATTTTCTGATGGATACGAAGTCTGAAAGTCAAATGTATCACATTAGTTCATAGGTTCATAGGTTCATACTAGGCTATCTGCCCAAGGGCATTTATAAGCCTAGCCCATAGTTATTTGGCTTTCGCCACCCCTTTAGTTTGAATAAAACTATGCCTATTATTTTGCTGTGCCTCTGTCAAGCAGTGACACTGAAGTAATCCCTGGGGTATATCTGCGATCCCCCATCCATTGGTCAAGATTCCTCTTGAACAAGGCCAGCGAGGTGCTCTGCCTCACATGTACCGGGATTTTGTTCCACAGCATAGGGAGTCTCTGGGTGATGAATCTGTCCCTCCAGCACGTTCTATTAATAACCGTGTCAAGGTTTAAGTCTCCCACCCTTGTGGTTCTGAGGGATCTAGATTTTTTTAGGTGAAGCATATTCATCAAATCAGGGTTTGACATGGCCTTATATGTCAGGCACAGGTCACCTCTGAGCAAGCGGTATGAGACTGAATAGAGCTGGAGTTCTTTCAGTCGGGCAGCATAAGACATATTTTTGAGACCCTTTATCCTTTTGGTGAGGAACTTTTGGGGCCTTTCCAGCTGCTGCAGGTGTCGGGTCAGATACATTCGAATGGGGCATTGTACTCAATCATAGGTCTAATGAGTGATGAGTACAGGGGGACGATGACCTCCCTTGATCTAGATGTGAATCCCTTCATGATCAGGTGGGCAATGTAGAAGGTTTTCCTAACTACTTTAGCAACATGAGTGTCAAGCGAAGGCTACTGTCAACCTGGGTCCCCAGAACCCTGATGACTTCTTCTGTGCTCAGTGGATTGCCACCTATATGGTAGCTAGGGGTAACCTTGTTTTTCCCGAAGGGTATGACTATGCATTTCTTGGCATTTAACTTTAGGCCATGGCTCTGGCACCAGTTATCCGTTTCTGTGAGGCCCTTCTGAAGGATATCTGTCTCAGATGTGTTTTCGACTATGGCCCAGTTTGCAGTCATCTGCAAACTTTGTCAGCCATAACCCTCCTGTGTTTGCGTGTACTTCAGAAAAGTAGATGCGGAACAAGAGTGAACCCAGGACTGAGCCCTGTGGGACACCACTTGTGACAGGCTTTGAGTCTGACATGGCTCCAGCAACTCTGACCCTGTGGGTTCTGTCACTTAGCCAGTGTGCAACCCATCTTGTGATGTATGGGTTTACATTCAAGCTGATGGGTTTTCGATGATACCTGAGTGGGGTATTGTGTCGAAGGCCTTTGCCAGGTCGAGGTAGGCTGTATGGACTGCCTTTCCCTCATCAATGGCCTTGGTGACTGTCTCAAAAAAAAAAGTCAACCAAGTTTAAAAGGCATGATCTGCCTTTGACAAAGCCAAACTGGGTTGGATCCAAAGTCTGCAAGTTCCCTATGTCTTTATTTATGAGTTCCATTATGATCCTCTCCATGGCTTTGCAGATGAGGCTTGTCAAGCTAATGGGACGGTAATTTCCAGGGTCGGTGGAGGCACCGCCCTTGTGAAGTGGGACCACAGTCACCATGCGCCACTCCTTGGGTACGTATCCTGAGGTGAGGCTAAGATTAAACAGCTGTCCTAACTGCGGGTTTAATTCCTCATTGAGTTCGTGGAGCACACAGCCGGGGACACCATCCGGTCCCATGGATGCTGTGTTTTTGCTTTGGAGAGAGCAGTTCTCACCTGGGCGTTGGAGATGTTTGGGGGCTAAAAGCCTCTGGTATAGATATCACGGCTTTTGGGGGGGGGAGAAGTTTGCACTGAACCTGTCAGCCAGTATGTTGGCAATGTGTGTAGGTTCAGTAATCTTCACATCATTTTGAACTAATTCTGAGCATATCTGGGAGTTTCCTCCTAGGTTTCTAACATAGCTAAAGAAGGCCTTATGATTGTCTCTTGAGTCCTTGGCGATTTTTCTCTCAAAATTTGCCTTGGATGATTTTATGAGAGCTCTTAGTTTTTTACTTATAATGATCAAAGGTGTCTTACCTTTCAAGGATTTTGCTCTATCTTGTAGTAGCTTCCTCCTTTTGTTGTAGAGCTTGTTTATGGCTGGGGTCCACCAGACTGGACGCTTGCCTTTGGTACAAAGAGTCTTAGTTTTGTTTGGGATTGCCTGATCCATGCAGTCCTGTAGGTGCTGGTAGAAGGCATTTGTAAGTGATTCAGCGGTTTGAGCAATGTTTACCACTGGCTCAGGGGCCTTAAAGGAGACCGCACTAGTTTTTAGAAGTGTGAAGTCGGCTTTTGAGAAGTTTTTCACTGTGGTCTTTTTTATTTCAGGTGGGGGCGGGATGAGGACCTCCAGCGAGATTAGTTTATGACCTGATCTCACCAGTGAGGGGTATACTTCCGGTGTTGAACATTGTGATCCCATGTTCGTGATGATGAGATCAAGTATGTTTTCTCCTCTTGTGGGGATGGTGACTAGTTGTTCCATGGCATTTGAGTTTATGAACTCCAGGAACCTTTGGGCTAGAGTGTTTGGGCTTGAGTAGTGTTCCCAGTCTATATTAGGGTAGTTGAAGTCACCTAGTATGATGGTGTTTGGAGATACATTTATCCCCTCCATTGTTTTCAGGAAGGCCATGTGAGGTTCCCGAGTTTGAGAGGGTGGCCTGTAACATGCTACAAATTGCAGAGCAGTCTTGCCTATGGTTAATTGCACCTGGATGGTCTCCGATGCATCGTGCGTTGCCACCAACCTTGAGGTGTGGGTGTCCTTTATGAATATGGACACCCCCCCCTTCTTGGTGTTGTCTGGATTTTGGGGCCGGAACGCATGATATGAGGTGAAACCTGATAGTGCTGGGGTGCTCTCAGGAGCCTTGAACCAGGTTTCAGTCACAGCACAGACATCGATGTTCTCCATACTGAGAAGGGCCTCGAGTGTGTGCATCTTGAGATTGAGACTTCTGGCATTGAGCAGCATTACCCTTAATTTTTTTACTTTTTTGTGTTCTAGGGTGGTAGGTTTAGAATTTGAGCCTTGCCTAAAAAAGGCACTATGGGGGTGGCAAGAGCCTTTGCCAATATCCGGAAGCCTACGGGTGACAGGTGCAAGCCGTCCCTTGCGAAGCAGCGTGGCTTGTCCAGCATGTCATTCCAGGCAGACAGACATTGGATCCCCTTTGAATGACACCAGAATTTAAGCCAATTATTAAAGCTGATCATCTTATCACTGTATTGTGGCATCATTCTAGGTGAAGGTAGGATACTGCTCAAGGTCAGGGTCATACCTGCCTGGGCTACATAATCAGAGAGCTCCTCAATGTCTCTTTTCATGTAGTCCAAGGAGGTACGTCTCAGGTCGTTGACACCAGCGTGGACAATGACTGAGTCGTACTTGTACCTGCTGTTGAGAGACCTGAGTGCTTATGTTATGTGGCGGATTCTAGCGCCCAACAGGCAGCTTACTGTGACCTTCTCCTTACTCAGTCTGGTGAGCGGGACGTCAGTGTGTCTGACTATGGAGTCACCTATGACAAGCATGTTTGGTGTTGTATTTGGCCTTAAGGGCAGTGACTGCTTTGCACACTGATTTTGTTGTTTATGTGTTGTTTGTGTGGTGTATTGAGTTTGCAGTTGCTTGGGTGTCTGCTTTGGAGGCCTCTGCTATTTAGGTAAATTTTACTCAGAGCCTCCGAGTATGTCTTAGTGTGTTTATGTGTTTGATTCAGTGGTGTGGTTGAGTTATGTGAGACTGGTATTGTGGTGTGTGTAGTTGCCTTCTCCTCCTGCCTGGTCTTGCCAGTCCTGAGTTGAGAGAGCTCAGCCTCCAGTCTGGCTAAATAGCTGCATCTCTCACAAGTGTTAGTGTTACTTGGGAGGAGGAGAGGGTTGTCCGTGTACATGAGGCAATTGTAACATTGTCTCAGAATTCCCAGATTCACCAACTGGGCAGGAGAGGACGCCAGCATCTGACCCTTCGACATGCTAGAAAGAATTATGAGTTGGTATGAGACAGAAAAGTAGTGGGCTTAGCAGGGATGTGGGCACTCCTGGGGGGTTTTGCTAGTGAGAGATTTGTATAATATAGGAGTGCTTGACCTGCAAAGAGAATGCTTATAAGACAAGTGCTGAGCTTTTTGAGAAGAAAAAGCTATTTGGAACAAGTGCTGCACTTTTTAGTGTAGGTGTAAACTGTTTAGGTTCCTAACAGAGCAGTTCTAAGGGAAAAATTGAAGAACAGACTTTCTGGAGCCAGAAAGAGTTTAACCGGCGCTGCCCGATGCTGCTCTAGTGGCAACTCCGCGCTAAAGCACGTTAAAGCGTGCTTGATAGCAGGAGCTGGAAAGAAGCAGGAATAGACCCAAAGGGAAAATAAAACTACAGTTTCAAGTCAGTAACCACCTCTACGGGGGGCAGGGAAGCTGCTCAATGTTAGTCACTGCCACTGATCAACAGAGAGACCCTCCTTCAGCCCAAGCAAAAATGGCCTCACAGAAACTTTCAAACAGTTCAGGAACAGCAAGCCTGTAACTGAACTTTTTTAACTCTCAGAAAAGTGGGAAAAAAGCAAGATTTTTTTTTGTTTTGTTTTTTACAGAGATAGCAGAGGTTCACAAGTAATATCAAGTTATAACAGTGCAGTAAATGACCCCACACAAGAGTGCTAGGTCAAGGACAGAAAATATGCAAGTTTTAAGAAAAAAATTATTTAAAATTAAGTGCAAACAGGAAATTCAGCAAACAGCTTTTGGTTGTGCTCTAAATACAGCTACTAATACAGAAATCAAGTTTAACAAGCCAGAAAATGCTCAAGCTAGGCAGCTATGCAGAAAAACTTAGCAAATAAACAGAGAAAAAATACATAAAATCTCAAAAGTGGCTCCCTTCTTCTCTCAGCGTTTTTTCCTCTTGGAGGGTGCTTCGCCAACAAGCCTGAAAAGACGCCCAAACCACGAGGCAACTAGGTTTTAAGAGAGGAAGATGAAGGAGTTATGGAAATGACCCCTAGTGGCCAATAAAACTACGGTTTCAAGTCAGTAACCACCTCTACGGGGGGCAGGGAAGCTGCTCAATGTTAGTCACTGCCACTGATCAACAGAGAGACCCTCCTTCAGCCCAAGCAAAAATGGCCTCACAGAAACTTTCAAACAGTTCAGGAACAGCAAAGCCTGTAACTGAACTTTTTTAACTCTCAGAAAAGTGGGAAAAAAGCAAGATTTTTTTTTTTTGTTTTTGTTTTTGTTTTTTACAGAGATAGCAGAGGTTCACAAGTAATATCAAGTTATAACAGTGCAGTAAATGACCCCACACAAGAGTGCTAGGTCAAGGACAGAAAATATGCAAGTTTTAAGAAAAAAACGATTTAAAATTAAGTGCAAACAGGAAATTCAGCAAACAGCTTTTGGTTGTGCTCTAAATACAGCTACTAATACAGAAATCAAGTTTAACAAGCCAGAAAATGCTCAAGCTAGGCAGCTATGCAGAAAAACTTAGCAAATAAACAGAGAAAAAATACTTAAAATCTCAAAAGTGGCTCCCTTCTTCTCTCAGCTTTTTTTCCTCTTGTGACTTCCTCTTGTGACTTCAGTCCTCAATTATTTGCTAGAAAACCACAATTTTTTTTACCAAAAATACAAGACAAAAATCTAGACTTTCTGTGATGGTATGCTTCTGTATAATTTGTTCCTTCCATTTTCTAAAGATCTACCTCAAGTTCTGTTATCTCATTTACATTATTCAGGTCTTCAGTTAAAGTTGGTTTCGATTTTGCATTACATTTTGTAGCCCCCCCCCCTCCCCCCCCAAGCCAGTAGCATTACACTTGATAAGGCCTTGCTATGTTTAGGCAATTTAGTTTCTCTCCTGTCACTGTACTACCAATTTCAAAAAGAAATCCTAAGCCTTCTGGACTTTAGTATGGCTCCCAAGTATGCTGTTCCAGGCCCTCTTCCCAGTGTTTTTTTTAACCGCTTCATGCATTATTTTATATGCCATAATAATTGTCCCTTCTTACCAGCACCTCCTCTAAAAAGTCTACCTTAACTGGTCTTTCAATTGATACTTTCCTATACTTTTCTCTTTGTGTGTACTCTCAAACCCTGGTAGGGAAGGCAGGTTCTACCCTGCAGTCTGAAATTCTGCATGGCCTCATCCCATGTTCTTATCCTTCTCTCTCTAGTTATTTGCTCCCAATACCTTGCTTCCTTTGTTAATTTTCTCTAGTAAATTCCAACACCATTTTGACTATTTTCTATAAACCCTACTTGCAGTCATCCGTATTGGCAAAGTCTCACAGTGTTTAGTTTTTTATAATACTTTATGCAACTTTGAGTGTATTCTGTATGGTGGTCGTTATTCTCCTTAAGGATCTACATCTAGTATACTACTCTCTCCTTATTTCCCAAACTTCCTGTTACATCATCTTTTTTCCACTTTGATTTGCTAACCACCTGCTTGCATTTTGTATGTCAGCTTTATCTGTGTTGCTTATTCAAATCGGTAGTCCGTAAACCGCCTTATTCCATTAGGGAGGATCAACTTTTCTCACTTAATTCTTGACCTTTTCCAATCCCCAGTAAATTCCTTGAATGCTCTCAAGTATTCTCTACAACCTCTCCTCCAGTTGAAAAATATATGTCTGAACTGTGTATAAAACTAAAGACCCTAAAAACATGATCACTGCTTTTATCTTACTATCCATTTCTGTGTTCAAACTTTCATTTTCTCATTTTATGAATTTTTTAGTCCCTTCCCACAACAATTCTTTTTAGTCCATACATCTGAATACTTCATCTTATTCCCTATAAACGTGTTGCTAAACCAGTTCATTTCTGGGTACATAGTTTGCTGCTGTAGCCTTTGTTTTATCTTCAATAATTGTGTATCCCAAAAAGACTTAAAGTATTCCACAACACTGAAATGTTCGTTTCTGGGTTTACAAATGCAAAGTAATATCTGCAAATAAAACTATTTTTGATTGCCGTACCAGTTATATCCATGAACTTGTGGATCCCTTATTTACTTTACTAGTGGCTTTAAGTATAACCTCTGTCTGGTTCCTCTGTTAAGAGAGAGCTAGCCAGAGAAACATCCCCACCTTATTACTTACCACTAACCATTCATATATTCTCCTAATCAATTCTATTTTTCTGTCAGTGAATGCAAATGTTTCCATTGCCCTACTCCCAAAATACCAGATAAATCTAATGCTTTCTCTGCATAAACATCCACCAACAATAGCTGTATTTTTTAATTCTCATCTCTGGATCATCATTGTTCTGTTTTTTGTCAGATGTTTGCCTGTCCCTCCACAAAACCACATTGATCCATGTCTGTCAATTTTGGCAGTACCTTTCATTCTCTTAGACCTGAACACTTTATAATAATGGTTTAAAATTGAAATTGGTCTACATTAATTCATGCTGGGTCTGAAGCATCTTTGCCTTTTTGAAGTAATACAGCCATCACAGTTTTTTCCAAGATGTTGGTACTTACCCCACTCTTAAAGGTCTGAAAGGTTTTGTTTAACAGTATTTTAATTACTGTCTTACCACCCAACTTATGCAGGAATACCATATGTTGCTGGAGGCTTCCCGGTTTGATTATAAATCACAGTTTTTATCTCATCTTACTATCTTAGCTATTAACTCCATTGCATGTTCCTCTAACCTTGGCCTAATTAAGGCTTCCATAAATATTTCCATCTGTAGCTTTTCTTGGTTTTCATATTCCTTTGCTTTATACAAATGCTCCTACATTTTCTGAATTGTTTCCTATATCTTCATAGTATATCTCATTGTTTTTCTTGTCACAGGCTCCCTAATTTTGGTGACAACCTTTTCTAAACTCATGCATATTCAAATACTTTTTCCTTTAGCACTTGAATAATTCCTATTACTACTTCTCCATATCTGTTTTATTTCAACCCTCTTTTGAAACTCCATTTTCATTTTATCTAGCTCACTTGCTACTTGCTCTCCATTCCCTAATAACTCACAGATAATTTCCATTACCCATTCCTTAAATACCTCTCATTTTGCAAGTAGGAAAGGGACAGTTTAGTTTTTATCAGTACATGATCTGAAATAGTTGGTGGATGTGTGTCAGAGTTCTCAATCAGGTAGATGTTTCTGTGAAACACAAATTAATATCCAGTCAAGCCCAGTTGTACCTTTGGGAATATGTGAATTCTGATTTCTTACTAGTGAATTCACTTCTTCCATACCAAAAATTCTCGTGTTTCATTAGAAATCTTCTCTCTTGTTACATTTTCCCTTCCTAGGTCCCCAGCTATATCCTCACTACTGCAAATCAAGTGCCAGTCCCCAACCATAAATAATATGTGCTGATAATTCATTTTTAAGTTCCTTAACAGTTTTTGGTGGTGGAGTGTAAATACATGCCAGAGTAATCCCCCCTTGCCAGTAGCACATTACTACCATGAATCTTCCATTATTGTATCCCCCCTTCTATCACTGTTGGAGCTCTTCTAGCATTCATTATTTCTCATCTTTTCTTTTGTCCCTAATTTTCTGCTGAACCTCTATCCTGAAATCCATGGTGTCAGATTCACGCAAGTGCATAGGCTAGCTGCTCTTGCAGGCCGTCTTAAGCTTAGACAGTTTCTCTTTTTGTGCTTGAAATACCTATCCCATTTTGTTAAAGACTGGCCTTACCCATCCCATAGTCAATAATTATATATCTCCCCTAATGAGATTAACTGTGATCATACCATAGATAATTTGAGGGCACCCATGCATGAAATAAAGGATTTAGGAGCTGCCTTTGTCCAATAGTACAAGGGGCAGTCCTGGGGTAAATTTTCTGTTTCCCATCCATAGATCTAAATTGCAGTTGAAAATGGACAAGGATGAACTTTGTTTTATGTGGATGGAGGAAGTATGTTCCACAGCAGCGGTATCATCTGCTTAGTCAGAGCCCTTTGGTATTGATGTTTGCTTCAGAAAAGTAGATGCCAAACAGGAGCGTTCCCAACACAGAACCCTGGGAGACTTCACTGGTGACTGGTCTCTTTGTGGAGGTAATGCCCCCCCCCCCCATTTTGATTATCTCCATGCTCATTTCAATCCAGATGCATCTTCTGCAACATTGCTGTTTACATTTAATATAATTCGATACTCTCTGATTTTTTTGTCTATACCTGCAAGGCCATTAACATTCCATGATGATGTGAACAGAACAGCCATTATGATAGAAAGCTGTTACTCCCACCTGTTATACATGACACTTCTTTTGAATGTGTATTTCCAACTTTTGGTTTACATGCACATGCTGTTTAGCATTTTGATCTTTTAAGCAGTTGCTGGTTTTCATCTCCATTTAAGCCTGTCAGATTTTTCAAGACTTTTTGCTTCAATGAAAACACTTGAGCAAAACCTAAAACATTTTTAGAACCACATTCCCTTTTAATGTAGAAAAGTACACAAAATTATGTAGACTTTCAACAAGTTGAGTTTACCCTCCAGATAGGAACATTTGTCTGAAGTCAGAGGCTGCATACACAGGCACTACTAAGTCTAAAATCAGTGTTATCCATGCTGAAGCACGTTACAGCCTGTGTTCCCTCTTGCACAGTAATTGCTTCTTTTGTTGTCTCAGTTCCCCTCACAGATCTGACAAAACAACTTAAATGCTTTCAGTAAATATAAACTCTTAGCCCTAAGAAAAAGTGCACTGTCTACCTTTTAAAAACTAAATTATGTACTCTTCTATTAAATGCATTGATATATTAAGACTGCTGGCATGGCTGCTGCTTATTTTCTTGTCACAGTTTCAAACATTTTTTTTTTCACTGAACTGCAGATGCCTGAAATCTTTGTAAATTTCACTCAGAATATAACATACTTATTTCCCTTGGCCATCTGCCTGCATCTGCATTCCTGTCTCCCGCTGAAAGCATTTGCTAATAAAAAGAAATCTAGTAACTTTGCAGATGCAAGACACCTACAATTTCCATGCTTTTCGTAATTTTATCTTATTTTTCCAAGCCTATTTGCATAAGTGTGTAGCTTAAACCAATACTATCAATCAACTTCCACACTTGTAAAAACAAGGAAAATCGCTACCTTAATTCTACATGTAACAATACAGTTCTTGTTGCATTATAAAGCCTGTATGTCTTACAACTAAAAAAGTGCTTGCTTGTGTTAACATCTTTAACATGTGCAGCAGTTACTGATCAGACTCCCACCCTCGCATTTAAAATACCCCGTCTGTACACTATACAAAAAACTTAACTATTTTATTGAATCAAAAACAAAATAAAAACATAAGCACTTTCACGTTTCTAATGAAAGCTTCATTAGACATAAAAGCAACCCACATGCAACAGACTTTAAAAAGATATATCTAACCAATCATTGGCTATTGCATTGCAACAAGATGTCAGCGATGAAAACACTGTCACATAAACAGTGATGGGAATAATCCAACATCTTAAGTATAAAGAATTACAATTCAAATTACAAAATAGTTTATTATAAACCAACAGTACATGTTAATGTCTGAAAAAAATCTTCTGATGACTGAAACAAAATTAAATATAAAAAAATGACAAAAACACCTGTTCTTTCAGAATAAATTGTAGTAGTCACTATAAATAACAGTTATATATCAAACAATGTCAGATGCAACACGCAGTTCAAGTGCTAAAAGATATAATTTCTCAATCATAAACACAGAGCTATTCAGTTAAACAAGTCCAAGAGGCTTCTTCAATAAGTGTCATGAGCAATCTTTGACGCGAAGCTGTTTGCTTACAAAAAATCAAAATATATCACCAGTAGGGTTGCTACCCCTCTGTTTTTTTTTTTCCAGACTATCCGGTAATCAAACTCTGGTATTCTGTTTCAAAAAGGAAACAGACTATCGGAGTTTGTAGATCGGCTGATTTGCTATGCCCTTTTTTGTAAAAAAAAAAAAAACAAAAAAAAAAAAGCATAGTAAATCAGCCGAAAGCAGGCAGCAGGAATGGAAAAAGAGGGCGTTCCTTGGCGAGTGATGTCATTGTGTGATGTCAAAAATGGACAGTGTGGGCGGGAGATGGGGTGGGATGGGCGGGGTTACTGGTGATGCGAGGGGTGTGGCTTTACTCCAGTTTTAGCCGTGATGAAAGGTGGCAACACTAATCGCCAGTAACCTAAATTACAGATTTGGTAACACCTAAATACATATTAGTCATAGACTTACTGCTTACCTGCATGTGTACACTTCAATAAACTGAATAAAATTGTGGAGATCCATTAGAAGTCTCTGCTATAACCCCTTGGGAGTAAGATGGAGATGTCTCTAACGCATTCCTTTACAATGATAAGTAAATCATGAAATCAGAGACTGCAATTCACCCTAGGGTGAAACCATTGTCATAGGTGAACAACAACAAGACTTTTAACTCAAACTGCTATATACAAAGTATGTAAAATATATATGTATACACAACTACAAATTATAAGACTAGTCATAAAAATATCAGCAATGTAAATGCAAATTCAATGAAAAAGGTAATAAGTCATATTCATATGTGGGCTTGGACTGCCCAAATTCTGTTCATGACAGTATTTCTCACTCATAAAGATACAAAAAAATCAATCCCAACTAATCAGAACCAAATAAGAAAGAACATAAAAACTAAAAATAACTAACGTGTCAAAGGTCTTCCCTTTAAAAAGGTTTCAGAGACACCGCATCATTTAAGGCCAAAGTATTTCAGCTTGTAAGTTTATAATCCACTTCTGTTCAATCATTTCTGTTTTGTTTCTCATCTCCCATTTGACAGTTCACATTTACCACTTCAAGAATTATGAATTTGAACATGTGATGTGAACCTGCCTGTATAACATGTTTAGTGGTAGCTACAGAAGCATCTCTTGCATTGATCTTATGGATGTGTTCTTTGACCATATCCTTGTGGGTCTTGTTGGTTTTACTTACATAAAATCTAGGGCAGGCACTACAATAAACTAAATAAACCAAATCAGTTGTTGAACAGTCCACATATTGTAGAAATCTATATTTCTTAGTGATAGTGGGATGTATAAGTAGATTACTGTTGGCCGTGTATTTACATACTTTGCAGTGACTACAACTAAATGTTCCTCGTCTATGTGTAGTTACTGACTGTCTAGATTCAATATTCCTATAGCAAATACTTCTCTTAATAGATCTGCAATTTCTATATGTAATCCTGGGATATGAACCAACTATCTAATGTATATCATCTACTGACAGGATATACCAATTCCTGTTAATTATGTCTAGGATATTTTTATTATCAGAGATAAAAGACAAAAGCACTGTACATTTATCGGATCGGATGGAATGAATCTCTGAACCAGAGCTTTCAGTCCCCTTAGGAAAATAAGGTCTCGCACTGTTCTTCCTCTGTGCACCTATTAATTGCATATTCCATTCACAGTCGCTAATATTGTAACCTCTGCTTGTAAAATCATTAACTATCTGCTTTTAAAGTCATTAACTACCTGCTTAGAATAAGTTACTAGATCTTTCATCATCATTAGTTAATCATGAAAGCCGTAGAGTTTACCCTTTTAAAATATTCTTAAAAATGTAGGTAGGGTGCATACTGGATATGTCTAGCAAATTATTCCTCCAATAAGATTTCTTGATGATTTCTGTAAAAATCTGTCTTCCTGATGGTTACGTCTAAAAATAACTAATTGTAACACGAGAAGTAAATTTCAAGAAAGTAGTTGTGGAATCAATGTATGTTAAACTCATTCAAACTTTGTTCATTACCCTTCCATATAACAAATATATCATCCACAAAACATTTATAGAAACAAATGTTTCTGTCAATTTCATTATTTAGGGCATAGTTGGTCTTCCACTGTGCCATCACAAGGTTGGCATAAGAGTTGGCACAAGATGTGCCCTTAGTGACCCCAGTCTTCTGTGCATATTAAATGCCGTCAAAGGCTAAAACATTGTTCTCTAATTTCACCTTTACAAACATACAGATTAAATTAATGTGACTTGTAGAAATAACTAGAATGCACTAGTAAATATTATTTTACAAAGCCTATCCCCATCTGATTGGGGATAGAAGTGAAAAGAGAATAACTATCCTGAGAGAGTTATGTTCAGTATAAATATAGAGAGATTCTAGAACGTCTTTTGTGTCTCTTAAAGGAGAACCGCACCCACAGATTCAAAAACATGTTTATTTCATCATGTTTTGGTGTCTTCTACATTTTAACACAGCTCTGGGACTATTAAAGGTTTTTAAATATTTTTATATGTAATTTCTGAGTCTGGCCACATGGGGTCTGGCATCTTGAAGTAATTCTGATTGTTTAGTCTGCCTCGAAGTATTCCACAATGCAGTGCTTGTCTGTAAGAAAATTACATCACTCAGGTCTCTTTCTTCCTAAAGCTCCTGTCACTGCATTGATATTACATGCATACACTGTTGTCTTTCAGTTAGTTTTAAGTAACATTTTATGTCCTTCAGTGACTACTTAAAACACAAACAGTGCTAATGCCACAAAAACTTTCAAAGTGCTTTTTACTGCTACTGCTTCTTAGAATGGCTAAGCTGCACTTTTTTTGTGAAGCCTGAATTGTGCTACTATGACTTATCTCCCATCTCCCTTCGCACCTAACTTCCCTAGTTGTCAAAGTAGTAAGGGTAATTTGAGCTGTTACCTAGTGTGATTGACAGCTCACAGTAGGATACTTGACTCGTACCATTTCTTTGTTTTAGCCTTTACTTTGTGTATGTGTAGGGGAAGGACCAGGGAGCTGTGACATCGCAGCATGGGTGGGTTTTTAGAACGGTCATGGGTGATGTCAGTTTGGGGAGGGAGTTTGCTAGAAACTACCTGTGTTCAGTGGCCTTGATGACATCAATGAGTTGGAGACTTTTTCAGGGTGGGATAAAAGTTTTTTGAAAGTGAAACCACCATAGTACAGTAAGGTACTGTTCTAGTGGCGAAACAGTCAATTTAAAATATTTTAAATGCTGTGTTTATTCATCGCTGGGACAATAAATATCAAGAAAAAGGACAGAGAAGTTGAACATCTAATAATAGAAGCCCGTTGTCCTTAAAGATAGTAGTTCCCTTCTCTACAGTTGGTTTTAAGGTTTTCTCCAACCACCCTGAAACCACCATCCTTTCACCTATTTCACCTCACTCTTAAAGTATCTCTGACCCTATTCCCCTGCCTCTTCTACCTCTTCCCTTCCTCTATCTCCAACGAATCTTAATTCTTTCAGTCTCAAAACAACCTACTTGCCTAGTCTGTTTACTATACTCTACCTCCCCTACATCTCCTACTAGCAATTCTTACTTTCCTTTCTTGTTTCCAAACTCCTATACAACTAGATCCCACCCACTTTAAATAAGCATCTGCCTATTAACTCATTTTGCTCTAAGCAGCTTAAATAATATTGTAACTAGTCACATAGTCTTCTGCTAAGTGTTAAAACCTTGTTTGTAACAGCTCACATACTTGCCTGCCAATTGTTAATACTCTGTATAGTTGAGTTTGCCTGAGGAGCTTTTTTTCTCTCCAGGTCTCTGCTTGAAATATCCTATAGCTGATTGTTACTACTATGTTACTAAAATTTAATAAGTTGTTTTTTTTTTTTTGTCCTGAGGAGCTTTTCTCCCCGGGTCTCTGCTGAAAATGAGCCAAAAGCTCAGTCAGACTAACCTGGTTAACAAGTAAATAAAAAATAAATAAATAAAAATATAGACATGGGTTCAATTAGCCAGCCCTGACCTGATACTATAGGTCTAAGAGGAGGATTGACTAGAGTTTTGTGGATTTTGTGTACCCTTTTATAATAGGTATCAATGGTGTTTCAATCAGTAAATAATCTTGCAACTCTTTGCTTATACATCTACTGGCAAAACAGTCATACAGATCACCATGTACTCTGCATATCATTTCTTTGACAATGTTGAGACGGATCCTAGTGCTGATTACATATCATACATTTTATTCATGTAGGTGGCCTTGTCTAAAATGACTGTGGCTCTGCACATGTCTGTAGGGCATATAACTTCTATCATGGTTGGTTTGTATATCATTCAAGGCTAATAATCAATTATTGTATGCGTTAAAAAGATCGATCTCTCTCTCTCAAGACCGCTTAAAAGTTTCTACTATTGGATGCACAGTTGGAGTAAAATGAGACTGTTTATTAAAAATATTGCAGTTTTCATTCAAGACTGGAAACACAGATCTCAACATAATATTCTTGCAAAACATTGTAAGATCTAACAGAGTCTCTCAAAACTTACTAGATATGGTTGGTACAAATGAAAGTCCTTTTTGTAAAACAGCTGTCTGTATATCATCAAGTTGATACATAGACAAATTAAAGTTGATGGTATAAACCCATGTTCTTTCAAAGACATCCGTTGTTTCCTTCCCCAGCTCTGTGACCTGTTCTTTGAACTGTTTCTGATGGGTAAAGGGAAGGTGTGGTTTATCTAATAGCAAATGTGTAATACCTGCTTTAGGTCTCTCATCAGATTCCTTGTGAATCATAGTTATAACATCATTGGTATTCTCCAAGTAAGCGTTGATATCAAGGGCTGTAGAAGAAGAATTGCTGTGAACAATGCTCACAGACTGAGTAGGCAGTGGTGTCCCAGTCGGGGTCAGTTGAAACTGGAGGTTGTTTACTCGAAGCCAACAGTGTGGTACTTGTTGTTTGGTTCCCTTGTTGTATCATGGGACCAAGAAACAGCATTGTCTGTTCTAAAATCTGACATGTCTCTTTCTGTCTTGTGCTGCTTCTGTAGCTGTAGTTTCCTTTCAAATAATCTCACATTGTTCAAAACATTATCCAAAGCTTTAACCACTAAGGTTGTAGAAAAAAGATTTCAAAACCTCGTCTTTTGATGTCGACATCAACTATTAGCTTGTCCTCCATTGGTTTAAAGAAATCTATAAGAAGCCTAATATAGCTGAAGCTCATTTCTAAATTGATTTTCTGCCAACTTGAAGCTCATTTCTAAAGTGATTTTCTGCCAACTTGAAGCTCATTTCTAAAGTGATTTTCTGCCAGCTTGGTAACTCCGAGTCATGCCATATGTCAGTTTTTAAGATACACAGGCCCCTGGGAACTGTTTTATGAAAAATACAGGCTTCAGGATGTTTATGTTGCCATTGAAGCTTTTTTAATTTAATAAGAATTCCTCTAGCTCTCTCTGTAATGTTAGAAGTTGTGGACATTATAATTTATATGGTCATTACTATTAGTGTCTCTAAAGAACTCCATGCCAACAATGGATTACCTTCTGTTCTTAAAGAACATCTTATCAGTATATCGTTGCTCATGATCATTTGTAGGGTTATAACCCCCAGTTCAACTTCCAGTACCAGTGCCTGTCTCTCAGCAATGTTCCAAGTGGTGCAGATACAACAACAAGAATGAATGAATAAAAACGCACTACTCTGATTAAGTGTTTGAAAGGTACACAAATGCAGGGTTGCTTTTATGTCTGAAGAAGTGTTCATTAGAAACACAAAAGCATTTGCGTTTTTATTTTGATTCAATAAAATAGTTTTAAGAATTATTACTGGCCATGGTAGTTGTCTGTAGAGGTTTGAATGTTTATTTTTGTTCTCGCATTTGTATCTCTCAGACACTTAAGCCGAGTAGTGCATTTTTTTTATTCATTCAGTTTACAAAAAAAAAGTTTACAATGTAACATACAGTTTAGTTCATAGACTGTTTATCTGTTTGTATAAAAAATTGTTTTACTCTGTCCCTTCACTGTCCTTGTGAACACTGACTTTTAGTGGGGTATAAGATTTACAGTTCACCTATGAGAGTAACAGAGTCAACAGAATTCTTACAAAGGCACATTTCCCATTTTGATTCCTTTGTCCAGTGGGACTGACGGATTGTAGTGTTCATCTGATCATTAATTTCATTGATGCTGGTGGTCTTGATCTCCATCTATCAATACCTCTCTCCAGTTCAAGTCCAAGCAACTCCTGATTATTCTAATTAGCTCCTGTGTTGTCTCTAAAGTATTTTCCTTTGGAGCAATGAAAAAGGATTCACTGGCAAAGTCTCTATATGGGCATTGTTGTTAGAAGAATGGGAAGCAGAGTTCCTTTCTGCTTGGTGGCTCACTGTTTGATAAACATAGTTTTATTATTCCTTCTGTGCATGCTGTACATCAAAAAATGTCTTTGATCCTCTAGGAAACCTGCTCCGAAGACAGCCAGATAGAGTAGCTTGAATCTCACATGGGCCTCTTGACATTCCTTGATTGCTGAGATAAACTTGCTTTTCTTCTGCGTGGAGTACAATAAATGATTTCTTACAAACATTCTGTTTCCAGTTTGTAATACTTTTCCTTTTTGCCGCATATTTGTGACCATCAACTCTCTCTGCTGGTATGATTGCTTCTTTACTAATGTAGGCCTTAGCAGTTTTCTCCTGGCCAAGTTTGGAACATACATGGGACATGTTCTTTCAGTTAAATACTGATATGGAACATTAGTCCATTTGCTTATTTGCACTTTCATAAAATTAATACAAACTGTTCCTGTTACAGCAGAATATCTAATTTTCTCTTTGCTCTCATCTTCTAGCTGTAGATTTTGAAATGGCTGCTCTTGAGAAGCCACATTCTCAGCCAGTTTTTCTTTATTTCAGTATCTGATTTTTGATTATCCAAATAGCTTTCTTCTGTTTGTCTATCCCCACCTCTCCAGTCTTTCCTTTTGAGTTAATAGATTTCTTCAGTGTTTCATTTATTTTAAATAATTATGAGTGCATTTCATTTATTTTTTCCTGTAAATTACTGCAAACCATGTTCTGTACCAGAGCTAAAACTCAAACTGATTCCTGCTGAATAAATGCAGGATTCCTTCCAGACAGTTTTTTCCCCTCTCTTTTTCTGGATGATTTTCTTTCATTCCCCAAATTTCTTCTTTGCTGGCATTCAGGTTGTTTAATTACTAGCCAATGAATACATTTTACTTAGCCACAGCTGCAGTGGCCCCTTTTTCTGGTTCCAGTCTTCAAACTGGAAGAGCTCAGATCAACCTGTTGATCAGTGTGCAGCCATTTTGGAAGTCCAAATAGGCTGTGTTTTTGCCCCAGTTGTGAGGAGCATCCTTGCCTTGATGCAAGCTAAGAACCTGCTGACATAGCAAAACAAAAAAAGTAACTGGAACCATGAGCAGGGATAAAAAGTAGTTAATTCAAAAATTCAAAGTCCACAACTTGAAGTGTTGCTTTTTTAAAAGTAATAGTTTATTCCAAGAGTTATCCAACAAATCACTGAAACCTCCACGATGGATTAGCAGCAACAGTTTTTATTTTTGTAAAAACAGAACAAGCGCTTTCACGCACCTAACAAGTGCGCTTCATCAGGTTATAGTGATTAGGAATGAGCATTGCCATTATATAGTGATGGCATATGCCCTAATTAACAAACCTTTTGGCGGGTAAAAACAATCTAATGATTATGAACATCACTAACCTTCATTAGTACATATATCAAAATTCATAAAGAGTATTCAATAGAAAATTTAAAAACAATTTACAACATCCTTTCTACTAAAACAATAAAAGTAACCAGATAAGAAACTAAAGTACAATAAATATAATATAATATAATTTCCTTCCATTCAAAAATATCTACATATAATTGAAGTCAACTAAATTCATCTTAAATACCTCATTATGATTCCTATTGCTCCTACTAATTGAGAAACCATACGTAGATACCTTTTAGTACGGCTTCTTGTATTACTTCCGCTATTTGGTAAATTCTAAAAAATACCTCATCCTAAATGAATACGGAGACTGCCAGAATGTATAGGCAGATGAAGACAGAAAAATAAAAAAGAAAATGAAACGTACATAGACAATATATGAAGAAGCTAAAAATAAAAATAAAATGTGGCATGGTGGTCAAAAAGCCAAAACCTAATCTATAATACAGTTATAAAATAACCCTCTTGGTCTTCTATACAGGCTTGTAATATATTCCATTAATAAATACTTCAAAGTATCATAACGTTGAGATACATTATGACTGTTATATGCAAATAAATTAATTTATGAGTAATCTCTATAATCTTCCCATGAACCACATAAACATATGAGTCATTAATAGTTTCAAATATGGTTCTATGACTAATATCAAACATGTATAATCAAATAATAACACATATGATAATTCATAACAGCGCTGGTCTGATACTAAGAGCTGTATTTAATCCTGGCTCTATATGTGCTCTAAGTGTTAAAATCCATTTCAGTTCATATAGCTCTAAAGTACCTAATGTGTTACCTTCTCTCCTGTTAGGGTATAGTATCTGCAAAACTCTGAATTTAAACATGTGAGATGGAAAGGATTGACAATGCCTAGCTAAAACGTTGTTTGTATTCAATTTACGTATATCATATATATGGTTGTAGGCTCGATCTCTGAGCCTACGTGTTGTCAAACCCACATAATAGGCTTGACAGCCCTCACATGTGGCCAAGTAAATAATATTAGTAGTGTCGCATGTGGCATAAAAATTCGGCGTGAAGCTAACACCAAGTTCTGCATTTTCAAAAAGCTGCTCATTAGTGATGTACTTGCATATACAGCATTTTTTACAGGGGAAGGTGCCTTGCCTAAACTTGGTCCTAATATCTAGTGGTATATTAAGTACTTTTTCTTTACATAGTAATCTTTTCAGGTTTAGACAATTGCTATATCTGAAGCTAGGGTATTCACCCACCACATTCTTCAGTTCTTTGTTCATGTTAAGCAATTTCCAGTTATTATGTATGATCTCTCTTATATATTTGACATCATTGGTAAATTTGATGTCATACTGCACTTTACCTGAATTGGGTCTATTGCAGTATCTATATGAACCTTGCCTAGAGAGAGTATTATGACCCGGACTAATTTTGTCCTTAGAGCTCGTAATCAACTGTATAGGATAACCCCTGTTCATAAAACACTTGGCTTGGAGATCCAAAAGACGTTCACTATCTTCAGTGTTGTTGCACAGCTTGGTTACTCTGGCCATTTGATTCTGTACAATGTTAGGAAAAATGTGTCTTGGATGCATACTCTCAAAGTGGAGTATGCCATTTTTCCAGCACGATTTTCTGTATAAGGATGTTATAAATTTATTCAGAGCATTTTTTGTTATGGTTACATCGAGATAGTTGACACTAATTGATGAAAACTCATATGTAAATCTAAGGAAGGAGGTGGTTGATTCCATGTATTCAACGAAATCGTGCAAGGATCCTACATTGCCATTCCAAAACAGGAGAATGTCATCTACAAATCTCCTATAATAAATGGCATTTGCAACAAAATTCTCATTATTGAGTATGTGAGTCCTCTCCCATTGATATACTGCTATGTTCGCATAGACGTTAGCACAGGGGGTGCCCATGGCTACCCCCCATGTCTGTCTATAGATTTTATCTTGATACATGAAGATGTTATTATTAAGTATCAGCTCTAATAGGGTACAAATAATGAACTGCTCATTATGGCTAACAATGTTATATTCATTTAAACAACTCCTAACAGCCTCGATGCCAAATTCATTAGGTATACTCGTAAATAAGCTCTTTATATCTAGAGTTACCATCAGAGTATCAGAATTTATTTTTTCAAGCAAGTGGGAATTTTCAAGGTCTTCTAACAATTTGAACGAATTTTTTAAAATGGTAGGTACCATTTCTATCAATGGAGATAATTTGAGATGCACATATTGTGATGCATTCTCTGTTACCCATGACTGGCCAGATACTATCGGCCGCACTGGTGGGGGATGTATCCCTTTGTCTATTTTGGGCAACCCTTTAATAATGGAAATTAAAGGGGCCCCAATATCAAGAAAATCATACAACTGCTTGTCAATGCATCTGGACATTAGAAGATCGTAGATCGTATCTTGTACATTCCTAATAATCAACATAACCTCAGATCTACTTATCAAAGAATATGCAGTATCATCATTCAACATCTCATTCATCAGATTGTTATAAAAACTGGAATCCATTATTACAACCCCCCCCCCTTTATCTACAGGTCTGAATATTATACCATCATCATTGCATAATGAGTCCAAGCTGTGCCTCTGCATTTCATTCATATTGACAAATAGTCTTTTATGTCTTTTCTCCTTGTAATAGGCATAAAAGTCATGTTCACAAGCTCGTAAGAAGCACTCAATGGAGCCTGGTAGAGGTGGTATGAAAGTACTTTTCCTTTTAAGAGTAGTGGCCTTGACCATTTGCTCATTATGTTCAGAGTCTTTAAAAGGGAGCTTCAAGGCCACTTTCCTAGTAAATTTGCGAAGCATTATTAGCGTATCCGAAAGTTCACTACCTCGAGAGGGAATAAATGATAATCCCCTATTTAATACAAAACATTCAGTTTCAGTTAAGGTTCGAGATGAAATATTGAAAAATAACGTATTCAATGTTTCTTCTTCCTGTTCTCCCAGTTGTCGCCTGACATCTTGCGCTTCCCCCTTCCCCTGCTGGTGGATCGCATCTGTGTTCGATGCTTGTATGGAAGCGGGGAGTTTAAAGTAGATGTCACTTTTATTCCAAGAGTTAGAAGTCTTATTCCACAAGTTAGTACGTTGTGAATTCTAAACTTGTGGAATAAACACTTGTAACTGGGAATAAACTACTACTACTTTTAAAAAAGCAACTCTTCAAGTAAGTTGTGGACTTTGAATTTTTGAATTAACTACTGTTTATCCCTGCTTATAGTTCGTTACATTTTTGGTTTGCTAATCTTATTAGTAACGGACTTGTCACTGCACTAATACTGTTGTTTTACTTAACATGCCGACAGAAGGTGCTGAGAATGAATTTTGGTCTTTCTTCCCCTATTTTGTGGCAAGGTATTGGGAGTAAGTCACATCCATAATAATGTTGCTTGATGCCCTGGATAATTCTGCCTTTGTCTCCAGACATGTTACAGTGTGAGCAATGTACCAGTCATCTTTGCTATACAGCAGCAAAGAACTATTAGTGCTCTACTGCACTTATCACACACTGACCATCATTTAAGCAGCTTGTCGAAATGCTTACCAAGAATGCTTTCTCAAGTTGCACAAGAACGATGTATAGTGATTTGTAAGGGCTTCTGGAGTTAAACCACCATAATGCAAAAGAGAGGAAAAAAATTTAGCAAGTAATTTGCTACCTCCCATAGCAGTCTGAACAGAAGGGGTGCCACTCATGCACACACACACAAGCGCACACAGTGAGGTGGTGTTTTATATGTGCACTGTGCTGTTTTTTAAATCCATATTGCATTGAATATGTACTGGGCTTTTTCATGACATTTCACACTTTAGAAATATGAAAAAAAAGGCTGAAATAAGATGGGGAATAAATGAACTTATGTAATGTGCATGTACTGTACCAAAGATCTGCCCTGATAGCAGAGCCGCTATTTTGGCACCATGTGCTGCTGCCCATTCTGGCACCCCCCTCAACCTTAAGTTGAGAACCAAAAAAAGCCCTTTTGTACCCACAGACCAAAAAAAAAAAAGTCACCTTTAGACTGCAGCAAACCACTTGCAGCAAATACAATTAACATTTTGCTATAGCCAAATGCCACAATTGCAGCAATGAGCACTTTATCCCTGACTGAAAATGTACTGTTGGCACACTTCAGAATATTGGTACTGCACTACTACACAGAGCACCTAAATGCTTCAGACCTAACCACAAAAATATCAACATTCAGAAATTAATGCTGGTGCTACCGATTGAGCCCTCTGACTTTTTGTGCCCAGAGTGGCTGCACCCTTCTCCCCACCCTAGCTACATCTCTGCTGATAGTCATTGTGCCATGTGCTTACACACAACTATGTCAGTTGCATTTGAGTACATGTCCTGCAAGGAAAACATATATATATATACATATGTATACAGATCCCAGTAGTACAATTACAGTAATCTTCAGGGTTTTTATCCTTGTATTTTGATTTGTGGTTACTACATGCTTCCTGTTTTAATTTTCAGCTGTTTCGTGGCATAAATTTAGACGTCCATTTTCCTAATTATATGTATATTATGTATAAGTATATAGCTTATGAAGAGATCCCTTGCAGTCACACATGGTACTTCTACATAATGATAGGTCTAATTAAGAAAGAGCAGTGTGACATTGTACAGATTTGTCTTCTAGTTATTGTCATTCAAGTCAAAGTTTTGCACCTTTTTTATTTTAATTTATACAGGCATTAATTTAGTACAGAGCTGTGTTTGTTTATCTTGTACCTGGTGCTGTTCCTTGATCTGAAGGCCCCGAACTGTAAGTTGCTGGGAGAAAAATAAAATAAAAAAGTACATCTGCAAGCCAGGTCTATTCTTCCCGACCTGCAACCCTCAGTTTGAGAACCAAAAATATATCCATTCTCCAGTCTGATATTCTTCACCTCAGGAACAAGCCAGGCCTGTCTCTACTCCCCTTAACTCTTAAGTTGAGAAGCGCCAATGAGTCCTATTTAGACAAACCTTTTGTGTGCTGTTTTGATGCCATGCACATGTATTTTTCTCAGGCTAAAAAGTAATTGCATATCTGAATCATATTATTACTATGTATTTTTAAAATCGGAATTAAATAGTACTGTTTTCTCAGAAAAAATATATAAATAGAGCTTCTGTGATGCACTATGCAGTGATTAACCAAGCTGGAGGGACTTCTTGAACTTAAGTCAAGCCTGTTTTAAGTATGGTAAACATTTTCTTGCCTTACTGGAGACAGAGCAGGGCAAAACTGTTCCTACCAAAGCACACAGCCTATGAGTTGATAAAACTTTATATTGTTCCTTGTCAGTCTGACATAGGTCCTGCCTTCCAGCGAGCATGTTCCCGAGGGCACCAGTTTACATATCAGTGTCTGTCCTAACCAGTGTGTATATAAGGAAAAAAGTAGTAATATCTCAGAAACCTATGGGAATAACACAACCGTCATCTGTAGACTGTATAACCCCCAATCCTTTGTCAGAAGGGAGCTGTCATATTGGTCCCAACAAGTGGAAAAACTTGAGGGGAGATGTCCTTTTATGATTCTGTAAAGGAGATAGACACTGTCTGTAGTTTCCTTAGACCTACCTTTGGGATGCTTATACGGCACCTAAAGCTGTACGTGACATGGAAGAGGTGGTTCCTAATAAGCATATTGTTCTAAAAGAGATTGTGGACTGATTCTGGCCCTGAGCTTATTGAAAAAAGTCTGGCAACCTGAGATTTTAAAAATAGTAATAGACAACACCACAGTGTTGTGATGTATAAACAAGAGGGATGCACTCCTGTGTTTGCAGATGGACTGCGATGCCCTTGGAGACTGCCTCCTAACTAGGCCTACATCTTCAAATCTCTTACTGCCCATCAAACCAAAACACAGTAGCAGATAAACTCCAGGTCATGTATAGAAATCGGAACGTAGAGTCTTCAAGACTGTGACCCAAAGATGGGACCCCCCCCCTCAAATAAAAATAAATTTTTCCTTTAAAAAAACTGCTACCTATCTAAAAGTTATGTTTAGGTAAGTAAGCCCCTTTATGCTCCCTGCCAATTCTCCTGATCCCTAGGTTTCTAGGGTGCTGCTGAAGGGTGCAGCTTCAGTCATGATTCTTGTAATCCTCCTGTAGCTAAGGGAACTGTAGTTTTCCCAACTAGTCTTTTTATGCAGAGAAGGTCTCTAACACTCATTAGCTTTGTATCCTCTTGACAGAGTGCTATTGTTACACCCAGAACTGAAGAGACTCCTGGCTACTTATATGATGTTCTTCGTGTTTCACTGTTGCAGTCATTACATTTGAGTTATCTGCTTGCAGTAGCCCTCAGTCAGCCTGATTAACAAAGTCTTTGGTCCTACGTCAGTTGCTGTCTCTTCTTCCGTGACGTCAGGTCATCAGGGGTATAAAACATGCAGCCGACGTCATTACATCAGGCAAAAACATGCAGCCGATGTCATTACATCAGTCATTCTTGCCATGCTGTGCCTGAAGCAGAAGCAGTTCGCAATTGCCGGTCAGCCAACTTCTGAAATTTTCATTTTAGAGTTTCAGAACCGAAGTCTTCAACTAAAAGCTAAGTACCCCGTTGAGAAAACTTTTTCTTGCTCAAAACCGATATCAGTAAAAGTAAATAATTGCATTTCTTGTGGAAAGCAAATACCTCAAAGATTTTCATTTGTACTGTATTCCTTGCCTAGGCCCTGACCACGATGTACCTCCCTGTCGGTTTTATTTAAACCGCAAACTATCCGTCGTCCGTATATTTGCACTTCTAAATATTTTGGTGCTCAGTTCAATTATCCTGATATGTCTTCGGTAAGCCATTCGACTACTGACATTCTGAAAAAACGCAAAGATAAAGACAGAGACAGGCTGCCCAGTTTGCCGGTACTCAGTGATGCGCTTTCGCAGCCCCTGATACCCGCTACTTCAGATTCGCAGGCCTCTCCTGAGACCCATTCGGAGTCCAGTATGCTGTGAGATGCTTCAACTGTGGAACCTGCGGATGTCTCTACCTTGGATGGGTCCGGAGCCGCTGTGCAGGCAGCGGCTTCTGAGGGTGTATTAATGCCTACTGACTTGCATATTAAACCGACTCCATCTTCTTCAAGTACTAAAATTCGAACCATGCCTAGAAAACTGACGCCCAGACCGCATGGTCAGGCCTCTATGCCTAAAAAACGAATGATAAGAATGCCTGAAGATCTTATTACTTTAATCAGGGGAAGCCAACCTTCCCCCCTCTGAGACCTAGGACTGAGTTTGCTTATGATACTACTGACCAGGATTCTGAAATTTCTGTTTCCTCTGATGACCAGGATTTACCCTTATCTACCTATGAGGATTCTGATGCTGAGGACTCTATTCCCTCTGCCACCCCCCCCCCCCCCCCAGAGGATTTCTCGTTTGGTGAAACCTTGCTTACTCCCAGTGAGCATTTTCATTGGGAAAGTCAGGATTTCTCTGATTCTAAAAAGAGGCTTAGGTATTTCTTACTCCTGCCCCAGCACAGGCCTTTAGCTATACCTCCTGTACTGGACATTGTTGATGATGCCTTTTCGGAATCTAGCATTGCCCCCTGACTCTTTACCTCCTGTTTCCAGAAAACCTGATAGATATTACAGGGTTCCTGACTCTCACAAGTTCCTTTTCAAAAATCCTACTGCGGATCCTGAAACCGTTTCACAGGGACCCAAGGGCATTAATGCTACTACTGCCAAAAATTCTACCCCATCTGATAGAGACTCCAGGGTGCTGGATAGATGGGGTAAGAAGGTATACACTTCTGCAACTTTGGCCATTAGGGCCTTGAATTGCCATTTTCATATGTTAAAGTACCAGCTGCATATTATTTCATTGCTTAAACAAAAAATTATGTTGTTTCCTGATTGTGCTGAAAATAAGGATTTACAGGATTTAATGCATTCTGCTGAACAAGTTGGTAAACATACAAATGTGGTTTTGATTCACTAGAGACATCTTGCAGGGCTGTGGTAACTGGGTCTGTACTTAGAAGGCATGGTTGTCTTAAAGAGCAATCCTTGCCAGATCATGTTAAACCGAAATTACTGGATGCTCCCTTAAATCAGGACCGCCTGTTTGGCAACAGGGCAGAAGTTCTTCTTAAAAAGATGGAGGAAAAAGCTAAATCTATGCAAACTGTTAGATTTTTAACAAGTACAACCTCCAACATTTAGTAGGCATTGGACTTCTAAGAATTGATCCTTTCCTGCCTCTTCCAGACCTTCTCAGTCCAAACCCAGATCCAGCAGAGCATCCAGGCTTCAGTCCCAGGGGACGCAAAGGACTAAGCAGTGGGGGGCCTCCACTTCCAAATCTGAGAGTAATAAAACTTCCCTCCTATGAGAAACTGTCTCTATAACTTATTTTTAAAACTTCCAAGCACTTCTCAACTGACTGCCCCTTTGGGGGGAAAGATTGAACTTCATGCAAAGAACTGGGGACTCATTTCCCAGGACAAATGGGTTTTAAATATAGTGTTCCAAGGATACAGTTTTCACTTCCACACGTTACCAACTCCAAGCAGTTGGCCGTATCTGCCTCCAATTCAGTGGGCAGAGGCCCAAAAGCAAGTACTGTCTCTTAAGCATAGGGGCTATTCAGTTGATACCAGAAGAAGAAAAGGAGACAAGGCTTCTACTCGAGATTTTTCCCAGTACCCAGAAAAGACAATTCAGGACGTCTTGTCCTGGACTTGCCTACTCTAAACACCTTTTTGATGATTCCAGAATTCAAGATGCTGACTCTTCACCAGTTGCTTCCTATGCTAAGCAAAGATGCCTGGTTGGCAACACTAAATTTAAAGGAAGAATACCTGCACATCCCAATCAGGGAATCTTGCAGAAGAAAACTACGCTTCAAAGCAGGCTACACGCACTATCAGTTCTCTGCACTGCTCTTTGGCTTATCTACTGCACCCAGGATGTACACAAAGTGCCTAGGTCCAGTCATTGCATTTTGCAGGCAAAGAAATATTCAAATATACCAGTACCTGGACGATTGTCTAATTCAGGCAGAAAACCAGGACATAATTTTGAATCATTTGGCTTTTGTACAAAGGGTGCTGACTTGTCTGGGGTATACCATAAATGAAAAGAAATCACACCTGGTACCCTGTCAACAAATTATATTCCTGGGAGCAAGCTTGAATACAACTTCCCAGATGGCTATCCTCATGCCAGAGAAACAAATTCACTTGACAACCTACTTCAAACAAGTGGCCACAAAAACCCTGCTATCTGGAAGGCAAATACCACAAGCCTTGGGGTTCATGGCCTCCTGCATTCTTCTAATTCCATATGCAAGACTGCATATGAGGAAACTACAGTGGCATCTAAAAAGCATATGGTGTCAACATTCTAAGGATCTAAAAGCAATGATTCCTATCATTCCTTGTCTACGCCTAGAGTTCCTTTGGTGGGCAGAAGCCTGCCACCAAAACAAGGGACTATCATTCACACTAACCCCTGCTGCCCAGACTCTAACAGATGCATCAGACTATGCATGGGGAGCACACCTAGCAGGGAAGTGCATTTAGGGCAAATGGAACCCAATTCAAATGCACCTTCACATCAATCATAAAGAAATGTTAGCTGTACAGAATGCTTTGACAGCCTTCAAAGACCACATTCTTCCAGGACAATTAATGGTAAAGATGGACAACACCACTGTTATGTGTTACATAAACAAGCAGGGGGGGTACACATTCTTACCCTCTCTGCAGACTAGCCATGGCATTGAGGAAAACAGCCTTGAGCGACCAAGTGCATCTACAAGCTCAATTCCTGCCAGGAAAACTAAATACACTGGCAGATGGACTAAGCAGAAACCTCATGGACCCACATGAGTGGAAACTGGAACCAAGGTTTTTCAACATGTTGACAAGCAAATGGGGGAGCCCACATATAGACCTGTTTGCCTCCCCAGAACTATCAGTTGGAAAAAAATTTGCGCAAGGACTCCCCACAGACAAGCTTGGAAGATGGGTGCTCTGTCCTTCAGCTGGAAAAACCTATCAGTTTATGCCTTTCCTCCTCTGCCTCTGCTCTCCAAAGTACTACTAAAGATCAAATAAGACAAACCAAGGATGATTTTGATTGCACCAGCCTGGCCACGCCAACACTGGTACCCCCTCCTGCGCACTGTCACTGTTGGCTCCATGGCACCTGCCTCAGACTCTTACCCTGCTATCTCAGCAGGAGAACCAGATTCTGCACCCTCAGCTTCAAACACTGAACCTAGCAGCCTGCCTAATTACCTAAGCTCTCCTTTACCATCCCTCAGTAAACCAGTGATGGATGTCATTTTAGAGGCAAGGGGCCTAGTTCTAGAAAGTCTTATGCTGAAAAATGGAAAAGATTCTGTGCCTGGAACCAATCTCAAGGGATGAGCACAGTGGTGCCCAATTTACCTTAGATTTTACAGTACTTAACTGAGATGCTTCACAAGGGTCTGTCTTTTTCCTCAATAAAAATTCACTCAGTTATTTCAGCTGATTATAACACAGAACCTCCCTTCTTCTCTCATCCTCTACTCGAGCAGTTCCTCAGAGGGGCCAAAGAAATTTAAGACCACCCAGGAGAGCTCCAACTCCAGCCTGGGACCTTAACTTTGTATTGGAGAACTCACCTTTCTTCCTTTCGAGCCAGGTGCTACTGCAGATTTAAAATTCCTTTCTTGGAAAATAGCTTCCCTTTTAGCCATCACTTCAGCAAGATGGGTATCTGAATTACAGTCCCTTATGGCAGTGGAGCCTTTCATCATCTTTCATGCGGACATGGTGTCCCTCAGGACCAATCCCTCTTTCATGCCAAAGGTGGTATCCATTGTGGCCTTTAATCAGTCCATTCATTTGACAGCCTTCTTTCCTAATCCACAGAACAAAGGGGAACGGATACTGCACTCCTTAGATGTGCAGAAGCAACTTAGATTCTACTTAGACAGGACTAAACCTCAAAGGAAATCTGAACAACTGCTGGTGGCAATTGCTGCAGGGACAGAGTGAAAGGCTATTTCAAAGCAAAACATTTCCAAATGGATAGGCCATTGCATTCATTTCTGCTATAAGCACCATGGAAAACCTATCCCACAGGGGATCAGACCCCACTCAACCAGGGCTGCATCTACCTCTACAGCCTTTCTCAGAGGAGAGAGGAGGACATCCTAGAAGCTGCTACCTGGAGTTCTGTACATACTTTCACCAATCATTACCATTTGCCAATTTTTTCTGAATCCAGAGCTGGCTTTGGCCACTGCAGTTTTGCAGGGCCTTATAGCTAGTCCTAATGCTACCTAAATTCCTCCTCCCATCCTTAGCTTTGAGAATCTACCCAAATGTAATGACTGCAACAGTGAAACATGAAGAACATAATACAGTTGTGTACACTTACCATAAATGTAGATGTTCGAGTGTATTCACTGTTGCAGTCCTGGTTACCCTCCCTCCAGCCCTCTGACTTTTTTTGGCTGTACCTCTTCTCTCCTTTTCAATGCTTAAAAGCTTTTTGGTGTATTTGCTTTTTTGTTTGAGGTATAACCTTGTATATTTATAGATTTAATTGCTTCCCATTAGGGGGGTACCTGACATCTGGGGCAAGAAAAACTGATGTAATGATGTCGGCTGCATGTTTTATACCCCTGATGACCTGACATCAAGGAAGAAGAGAGAGCAGCCGACGTAGGACCCAAGACTTTGTTAATCAGGCCAACTGAGGACTACTGCAAGCAGATACCCCAAATGGTAATGACTGCAACAGTGAATACACTCAAACATCTACATTTATGGTAAGTGTACACAACTGTACTTTCTCTGCCTGACACCTTTTGGTGATCAGCTTTTTGTGGAAGTGCTTCACAGTGTTCATGGGTTTGCTGTACTGTGTTGAAACTCAAAGGCAGTAGGATCACTGCTGACATATAAACTGTGGTCCTACATGTCCACTACCTTCTGTGACTGGGAGGTGAAGGGAAGGTGTTTAAAAAAAAAAAAAATCACATTGCCCGCGGATTTCCCACGTATCAGTCATTTTTCACCTTGAACCAAAGCAAACATATTTTAAAGCTTTTCTGGATTTAGGGGTTCAGCATACCTCTCAACTGTACTTAATTGATGGCCACAATAGCTGTGTCTACTGCCTAGGGGCCATCCACTTACAGGAGTTGTGTTTGTTCTACCATGCTTTCTCTCCTAGAGTTTTATAGGAAAGGAAGAACAAACTCCTACTCAAGGGTCTATTGAAACCATGCTTTGAGGAAGCACTATCCAGCTCTTCGGCTTCCTCTAAGTCTGGGAAATCAGAATCCTCAAAAAGGCCTGGCTGGTGTCTCGGAGCTACCTCATAAACAATCGAGGCAATCAAAATCTGCCTCTCCAACTCCTCAGCCTTCGGAGCTGAAGGAGAGCATCATGGTGGTGTCAGTCGGTTACAGGGGTTTCGGAACTGATCTCTGCAACAATTGATTCAGCAGTTGACTCTGCTACTCAGAGCCGGTCTGTAAGCTCCCTACCCGGTGTCTGTAACAATTAGGTCTCCAGTGCCCCCCAGGTCAAGATCCCCAACTATGTCTTCCAGGATCCTTTCAGAAGAAGATGTGGAGAGGGTAGTGCTGAGACTCCTGAAGTCATCTGCCTTGCCAAAATTATTGTTGGCTCCGGAGCCACTTGACCCAGCTTTGCCCTTATCCTGCTATTCCTCCTTAGAGCCATACTGGCCTTTCAGAGCCGGAGTGCTTGGTGCCAACGGAGGAAATGCCGGCTCCAACTCACCTTGTTTCTGCCTTGGAGCTGGGTTTGGCTCCGACACACTCTGTGCCGTCTGTCATGTCCAGGGGCCGAAGCTCTCCTGTTGGCACTGACAGGGAGGGTTGGAATCTATCTTCGGTTCCGAGCCTTCCTCTCAGTGCTTTGGCCAGGGTGAGCTCGGACCCTGCATCGATCTCAGAGCAGACAGCTCTGGCTCCGGCGCCAACCCGCGTCTCTTCGGAGCAAGGGAGGTCTTCAGAGCCGGAGAGGTCGGCTTTTGAGATCATGATGAGCGTGCTGTCTCATTCTCCAGCACCTACCACTGGCACCAGCACTCTTTCCCCGAGAGCACACACTTCAGTCTCAGCCCCTACTCTCTCTGCAGACAGCAGAGACCCGTAGCCTCAGGAGCCATCGGCTGGTGGTCGCCACTCTTCCGAGGCTTCCCCAGAATATCCTTCCGAGGAGCCTCCCCGGAAGAGGTTATGTAAGTGGAAACATATTGACTCCCAGGATGAGTCTTTGACATCGGACACTGACCTCGAGGAGTCGGAAAGGTCCCCCAAGTTGTCCTCTGATGATGTCTCCTTTGTGGATATTTTAGAGATCCTTAGGCAGAGGTGCGACTGGCCCACTAGTAACCCTTCTGATGAGGAGTCTGTGTACCTGAAGGCTTTTGGGTCTCAACCTTCTGCCTCTTGGGTGTCTCCACCTTTTGATGAACTAATGGATCTAGTGATTCGAAAGGTGTGGGATACTCCTGACACCGTGGAGCCAGTCCCCACAGGAGACCAGATAAGTTCTTGTCTGCCCCTCCTGGTAAAGAGTTCTTGTCCAAGGGTGTTCCCGTAGATGCCATGGTGGTGGCCGCGGCCACGAAGGAGGAGTTAGCGGAGACCTCATCTGTTCATCCGCCAAACAAGGAGTCTCGGCAGATGGACAGATTTGGGAAGTGTATTTTTAGTTCAGCGGCTTTTACCCTTCGATCGTTGAACTATCTCACGCACTTTATGAGGTTGCAGAGGAATCTCCTGAAGGAGTTAGGAGATTCCATACAAGGTCCATGTACTGAGGGAGTTCCTGACAAAATTTCTACTCAGTTGTCCACCTTAAATTCTGTGGTTAACTCCTCCATGCGACTTGTATCTTATGCTGCGGATTGAGCGAGAAGAGCAGCGGGTTCTGGAGTTGCCTTGAGGCACCACTCCTGGATGCATTTGTAATTTTGCGGAACCATTCAAGTCTTTCACCAACGCCCCTTTTGATGGTTCCTCATTGTTTGGTTCCAAGGTGAAGGATACACTCACTCGGTGTGAGCAAGAAGGAAAAGCGCTCTCTGCCGTGGGAGTGCGTTTTACTGTCCCTTCCAGGCCATACCCCGAGGGTCAAAGGGGTGGTAAAATGTGGTTCAAGAAGTCCCAGGGGCTCTTTCCTGACACACAGGGTGAATTCTCCTTCAGAGGCAGAGGAGGAGGAAATGGCAGCCGTCGCCCTAGAGGCAGGGGCGATCCACAATATCAAGAAAGTCATGATTCCTTTCGAGGATGGTGTTATTAGTCCTCCTGATGTGGAACCCAACTGCACTTCTCTGGGGCCGGTCGGGGGTCGCATTTCTTTGTACCAAGAAGCCTGGCTAAGTATCACCCAAGACAAGTGGGTACAAAGAGTTGTTACCAGAGGCTATATCATACCCTTTTCCCTATCACTGTTTGTTCCCAAAAGGATCCCAGATGTCACACCCAATCTCAGGGATAAGGCAACTGTGGAGATCAACAAGTTGCTTGCAAAAAGAGTCATCCAGCCCGTCCAGCAGACCAGATAGGATCCGGAACTTACTCCAGTTTCTTTTTAGTTCCAAAACAAACCGGAGATTGGAGGCCAATATTGGACCTCAGCAGATTGAACGAATCAGTGAAGGACAAGTTTTGGATGGTAACACTGCAGTTTATACTCCAGTTGTTAGGGAAAGACTTTTGGATGTGCTCTCTGGATCTTCAGGACGCCTATTATCACATAAAAATGGACAAGGCGTCCAGAAGCCATCTTCCCTTCCGGCTTTGAGCCAGTCACTATCAGTTTTGCGCTCTGCCCTTTGGTCTCACCACAGCCCCCAGGGTGTTCACCAAATGCATGGCAGTAGTGACAGCTCACCTGAGACGTTAGGGATTCCAGGTGTTTCCGTATTTGGACGACGGGCTCCTGACCGCCCCCACCAGGCATCTACTCATTCAAAACCGGGACGCCACTATTCAGCTTTGTGCTCAGTTAGGGATCTCCATAAATTGGAAAAAATCTGCATTATTGCCCCCTCAATCTGTGATTTTTATAGGCGCAGAGGTAGACACAGTGAACATGACAGTTTGTCTCCCCTCCGAAAGGGCTCAGAACTTAATCTCCCAAATTCAACGCTTTCTCCCTTTGCAAAAAGTCAAAGCGAAGTGGGTTCTGCAGCTCATTGGGACTATGGCTTCCACAATTCTATTGGTACCATTAGCCAGGTTACACATGAGAATTCTCCAGTGGCTTCTGTTTTCCTAGTGACCCTTCCATTTTCTCCCACTGAGTCCATCCTATCCTGCTGATGGAATCATGCAAGAAAGACCTTCGTTGGTGGATAGATCCCAGTCATCTTATCAAGGGTGCCCCCTTTGTTCCGGCCCAACCCGTTGCCACAGTGACCACGGATGCCTCCCAGATTGGGTGGGGGGGGACATTATCTCGGCAGGACTGTCCAAGACACATGGCAAGAACACGAGGCTCATCTGCATATAAATGTTCTGGAGATGAGGGCGGTGCTTCTGGCATTGTAAGCACTTCAAGACCTTCTTCCTCTAGGGACAATTGCAATATAATCAGACATGTCGGTGATTTGGTATATCGGTGATTTGGTATATCAACAAACAGGGCGGTACCAGATCTTACCCACTCTGTCGTTGAGGCCATCCAAGTTTGGGAATGGGCGAATTCTTCCCACCACTTTCTGGTTGCAACGCACATCCCAGGGATGACCAACGTGATAGCTGACAAGCTCAGCCGGGCAATCCGAATGCCTCACGAGTGGTCTCTGAAACGGGAAATAGTGGATCAGATTTTCCGGAAATGGGGACAGCCTTGCTGCGACCTTTTTGCCAGCCCAGTCAATACCAAATGCAGCAACTATTTTTCCATCATTCCCCCTCCGGTGGAGTCTCCCAGAGACTCTCTGGCTCACGATTGGCCCATGGGACTTCTGTATGCTTTTCCTCCAATCCCTCTCATTTCCAAAGTGATTCAGAAAGCCAGCTGGCTGGGAAGCAAGTTGATCCTCATTGCTCCTTACTGACCTCGTCAGGTCTAGTTCCCCTTCCTTGATCCTCTCCTCCTGGACGATCCTTGGATTCTGGACCCAGCTCCAGATCTATTGACTCGCATGTCGGGTTCGCTACACCCCTCAGTCCACACCCTCAAATTGACAGCATGGCTGCTCCAGTTCCATCCATAGTCAGGCTTCATGATGCATCATCTTCAGTGTCACATATTCTTATGTCATCCCATAAACCTTCAACTAGGAGGCTGTATGGCAGTAAATGCAAAAAAAAGATTTTCTATTTGGGCACAGAGAATGAATGTAGATCCATACACTGCTTCTATCCCTGTGATTCTGTTTTTTCTGTCTGAGCTTTTTCAACAAGGACTGGCTGCTGCCACTATTAGAGTCCAATTGGCGGTTATTTCTCATTTTCATTTAGGTTTTCCAGATACCAATTTAATGTCACATAAGCTATGCAAGACTTTTTTGAAAGGGGCCACTCTATTGAGACCACCTCTGCAAGAACCAGTGGCTTCTTGGGATTTAAATTTTGTGTTGTCCAAATTGACTTCTCCACCCTTTGAACCTTCCCACTCATCTTCTCTAAAATGTTTGTCTTGGAAGACCTTGTTTTTGGTAGCTATCACATCAGCTAGATGGGTATCAGAGCTTCAGGCCTTGTCTATTAAGTCACAAAGACAGGGTGTCATTACGTACTAATCCCTCCTTTGTTCCCAAAGTTTGTTCTAATGCTACTTTAAACCAATCAATAGAACTCCCAGTTTTCTTCCCTAGCCACTGTAATGCAGCTGAATACCGTTTTCATCAGCTAGACGTTCATAGACAACTACAGACAACTATGTTTTTATCTACAGCGGACTAAGGCTTTCAGAAAATCAGATCAATTGTTCATTTCCATTTTCTGACTCTAGATTGGGCTTACCAGTTTCTAAAGTGACACTATCTAATTGGATTTCCAGTTGCATAGCCTTTATCTATAGCTCAGAGGGCAAACCCTTACCCTACAGGATCAAGGCTCATTCTACCAGATCGCTGTCTACCTCTACAGCCTTTCAAGCCAGGGTACCATTGTGCAGCAGCTACATGGGCTACCCCTTACACTTTTATTACACATTACAAATTGGATTTGACATCCAGGGGTGGAGCATCCTTTGGCTTCACGATGCTCAAATGTATTTTCCAATGAGCCACCCAAGAATAAGGCACTTGGGACGCTGTCCCATATGTAAAAATGAAGGTGAGATCGGACTACCTAACATAAAGAAGTTATGTACTCACCATAACATTCCATGTTCGTAGTCCATATCACCCTTCATTTTTACCAACCCGCCCTCCTGCCCCCATCCTGGAAGATCTGGAAGTAATAATTTGGTTGCCCTTGGTAGGAGACCCTTTAGTATTGGTTGCTTTTATGGTGGTTGTTCTAGTGAGCAGCAAACAAGGTCTGGGGATTGTACTGGTGCACCATGGGATACCTGCTTAGCCACGAGCCAACCAGAAGTTTTCCAGCTTGTAAATCGGCTGAGTCGGAGCCAAGGATCAGCTCCGAACCCATATGCAAAAATGAAGGGTGAGATGGACTACGAACATGGAACGTTATGGTGAGTACATAACTTCTTTTTATTCTCTCAAATTTCTAAGATTGTAAGAGCAATATTTAAAAATTGTCCCCATTTTTTGGCCTTTGTCCCACTTTTATTTATGACTTTGTCCTGATTTCTTGTTCTAAGAGGTTGAGAGGTATGGGCTTCAGGGCTCTTGTAGGCAAGTGCACATGCCACCATCCTCTTCCCAAACAAATTAAAATGGCACCAGATGCTCCCCTTTTCTAAGTTGGATCACTGCCCCAGACTTGGGGCAGAATTCATCTGTGCTGTGGGGATGTCTGCCAGATCTCTGGCAGGCAGAACATAAAGACAGATTTTAGCAAGAGAGAGTTTTCCATGAATGAGTATTATCATACTGCAGCTTGACCATGTATAGATGACCTGCTGTTAATGCTGCAAGTATTCAGACAACTGACCTCTTAGGATCAGCAGCATGGAAACAAGGGGACTAAATTCTTTCTCAGATAAGCTCAACTGGGGCTTCTTAGATCCTCTCATATTGCCTGAGTCCTTGTGTTTGCTGCTGTGTTTTTCATAAAGTGAGGCCCCGTTTAATGCCATATGTGTATATCCAATCCAGCTAGAAATGTGGAAGCGGTTTGTCTCATTCCATGCAAAAGTAGCAGCTTTCAGGATGTGTTCATGGCTTCATAGCCCAAAAGTCATCGGTGCTCTTATCAGGTACCTTTGATCACCAGGTTAATTCACCTGAGTAGTCGTCCTTTTGAACTAAGCAGCTTTAATCCAGAGTTTAGTTTGACTGTACATCCTATTTCCAGCATTCAAACAATTGTTGCCTCATTCTTGTTGCCAACATGGCTCCTATCCTAGTACAAGTCTGGGGTCAGCAGTTTCTCAAATGAGGTGTCTGGTCCTGACAGCTAGTAGCAGGCCTTCTGCACAAGACTTGGGTTTAGACATGGAAGAGATTTTCTGTTTGGATGACAGAGTGATCCTGCTGTTATCCTGTAGTATTTCTCACATCTTTCAGTTCACTCCCCAGTTATGGTGCATCCTTCAGCAATTTCTTTTTTCATGAAGCTTTGTCTTCTCTTTGTGTGCAGGGCTTTCTTGAAATTGTCAGAAAAGGCCATTTTTCTTGCCCCCAATCTCAGGTCTTGTAACCTCTATGAGAGCAAGTTCTGTTCTGAATTTCCTTCTTTTAAAGTATGCTTTCTATATTGTCTCAGCTGTAAAAATCATACTTCAGTTGCCTACACATCTGTATAGAGTCTCCTATTTTTCATGCATTTTTTTCTTAAATTACAACTGAACTCCCCTATTAAAATGTCCATGTTGGCAATCTTTTTATATCTTCAAAAAATTATTCTGTTTTTGTATGTGCATATATTACTATTAACCTCCATACGTTTTTCCCTTCTCCAGTATCACATATTACATGTCTGCCTGATCTATTAGTTTTTAATAATTGCATGGTTTTTCAAAATCAGAACTCAAAATCATCTTAATATACTATGCTGTTTCTACATGTTTACTTTGTTCTTTATACAAATATATAATGTCCTGTAAAGAAAATACATCTGCTTTCTGTTTTGGACACCTCTGTATTACTAAACATATTCTAGCTTCATTAATAATAAGATTCAACTTTAATAAGATTAACTTAAAGTTGACCCTTTCCTTTTTTAGAATTTTGTCTGTTGCTTAAACATTTTCCTTTACTCTATTACCAATAGAACTCTTTGCAACCTTTGTCATCTGCATGTGCTTCATCCTCATTTTCACTTAATGATTCATACATACTTTGTACATCAGTGTTCTGATAATTCTGTATTCTCATAAATATTTTCTTGCTCTTTTCAGTATTTTTAGCAAATTCTTGTTCATGCATATTTGTATTAATTATAAACTTTTTGCACAGCAATCCATCCAGGCCTGTTTTGTTCTAAAGTATTGCTTAGTTATTCACATATTAGAAATATAAAACTGTAATATTTTCTGCAAATAACTATACAGACTCTTGTTGAATGTCCTGTTTCACCACATGTCCACATTAACCTTTTGGGCATGCCTGTATCAAGTGATTCTGTGCACCGCAGTGAAAACGCATTTTGTGTTGGTCTTAATACCTAAACTTTTCTCTCTTTCTGTCGATAAGTACAACACTGGGTAAATGCAAGACTCTTCCCATTAATATTTTTCAGATATATTCACAATTCTTGGCCATCATTCCTTAATTTTCTTTCATATACAGATTTTTATTTAATGTTAAAGACTTTTGCCTTTTTCAGCAAAAAAAATTACTTTGTCATGTCTGCTGTCCAAATCTGAATGCTTACTTTTTTTTCTGTAGAGTGGCAGGGCTTCCACTAATAATTAATTTTAGAAGCATGAAGGAAAGGATAAGCCAGCACCTTTTAGAAATAACTATGCAAATATGCTGTACAAACGTATAAATGGGAAAGCTAAACATGCTTTTAAACTTCAGGTCCAGGAAGCAGGTGTAGAACAGCTAAACGTACTAGTGAACCAACACGTAATTAAATCCAGTAACAAAAAGGCACAGCATGACCATCCATGTAAAACAAGGTTTATTACTTCAAGCTTTCGAGTTGAAACTCTTTTTCAAGAATGAATCAATACATTAAAACCAAAGAATAAATATAAAACACCAGCCAATCACATAACATATCTCATAAACACATTATATAATTATACAATTTACATAATTAATATAGTTGACTAAGCCTAGTTCACTAAAAACTCCATTAAAAACAATGGTCAACTTAACCAATTTCATTACTGCCTAAAAAGCTCCACAGGACAACTGTAATACTCCAACATATGCTTGTCTTAATTTTAAAATGGGTTTAATACTATTAGTGTTATTAAGCCCTGGATAGACATCAGATCTAAAATAGTTTATCCATTTGTATTCTGCTCTTTCTGTGGCATTCACTATGTCCCCCCCCCCTCTTGTTTTTGGAAACCCTCTGCTGTATCCTAAATTGAAATGTATGTTCATTTCCACAATGTAAAATATGCTTAAGTGCATTTGTCTCAACCCCCTTCTTATATCAGATAAGTGGGATGCAGTTCTCTCCTTGAATTTACATTGTTTTTCTAATGTAAAAACACAAAATTTTTCACAGTTACCCAAGTAAACTAAATTTTCTGTATTGCATGTCCTAAATGCGTTAAAAATAAAATGAACTTGTGTTATAGGATGTATAAATCCTGTTTCCATATTAATGAACTTACAAAAGGTGCAGTTATAACAGGGGACTGTCCCCTTGTTAAGTCTGTGTAACTCTTCATTTTTATCAAAATCTTTATAGCAAAGAAGTTGTTTGAGGTTCTTCTCTTTCTTGTATACAAAATAAGGCTTTTCTCCTACTATTTTCCTAACATTAACATCAGAACTAAGAACAGTCCAATTTCTTTTAATTATGGACTGAATCTGCCTAGAATGTCTGTTGTACTTCATCATATATCCTAATTTAAACCCAGCTTCTCTCACCGGGCTGTTGTTCTGGGCATTATTGCCTTCTCTAAGTAAATATGGATGTAATGGGATCCTATCTTGCCTACATTCATGACAGATGGGTTCGGAGCCGATCCATCGGCTCCGACTCGGCAACTTATACACTAGCACGAAGTCTCTCATTGGCTGGGCTACTCCCTATCCCAGGATGCACTACACCTGCTTCCCCAGATCTCGTTTGCCGCTTTACAAGCTGGACGTGGTCTCGACTTGGCTGGAGCTAAGTGGTTCTTTTTACCTTTATTGGTCTTTGACCTTGGGGTTTTTTGTCATATATTAACCAAACAGCTGTTTTAACAGCTATTCCTTGTTATTCCTTACTATTTGCTACTTTTGAGTGTTTGAGTGTCTTCTGGTACTATATTTTTTCAGTCGGGCAAGGCCCGTTTAAGTTAGAGGGCCTTTGCCCTACCTTTGTGTGCTATTTAACTTTTATTACCTTTTGTGGTTAATTGTTTTCGGGCCAAGCCCGTTTAAATTAGAGGGCTTTAGGCCGTTGGACTTGTTTTGTCTGTTTGTTTGTGAGGTAAAATTTTTTCTTAAGTACTCGCGCCAGTGTGTCTCGCGCTTGTCAGTTGGCGCAATTTTGTGATAGTGCTTACTAATTGTGGTAAAGTCATACTTGTTTAGGGCCTGTACTATGTCCAAGGAACACAAGTCAGGTTTTAAAAAATGCACTCGGTGCAGTTATAAAATGTCCATCACAGACAGTCATTCAGTCTGCATTTATTGTTTGGGACCGAAACATCTACAAGAGACTTGTAGCGTATGTCATGCTTTCTCTGCTAGAGTTCTTCAAGAACGCAAGAACAAGTTGATATTGAAAGGGCTTATAAAACCTTCGTTTGAGGAAGCCTTAAATCCTCCTGTTGCTTCCAAAAAGAAAAGATAGTCGGCACCGACAAGTCCGTCGGAGCCGACTTCTAAAAAGACTAAATTGACCTCTTCTTCCTCGGCTCCACTGACTTCGGGGCCGAGGGTCGAAGGGTCTGCCTCGGTACCTCCTACTTGGCTCCATTGCCTTCGGAGCCGCAAGTTGGAGTATCGAGGTGAATCACCTCCATCGGTTCCAATGGCTTCGGAGCCGGTGGAAGTGTGCAGCTCAGACTCTTCCCCCTCGGCTCCGAAGAAGGCTCCTTCGGTGCCGATGGTGGTCCATGCTGTGGTGGAGTCGGCGCCGACAGTATTGGAGCCGTTTCGGAGCCGGTCCCCTTCTCTTTCGGAGCCGAGAGGAAAGTCTTCTCGAGTGTCTACCTCCTCTAAATCCTCGAGACTGTCAGATTCGGACCTGGATAGGGTTTTACAGAGGCTTTTACAATCTCCAGTGTTTACTAAAATGGTCTCTGCTCCAGCACAGTTTGCTTCGGAGCCGATCCCCCCTCCAACACATTTGATTCCTCCTCCAACCTCTTCGGAGCCGTTGGAGCCGGTGGTGGTGGAGCAGTGTGGAGCCATACGGTCGGAGCAGAGACCCCTTACAGGCCTTTCGGCTCCCGACTATGCTTCCTACCCTGTCCTCCGGTTCAGGGTTTGGTACTGCGACCTCTTCAGCCTGGCCCGAGGGGAATACTTTAGGATTAGGTGCTTCGGTGCCTAGTCTTCCTCTCGGAGCATCGGCTGCTGGAATTCCCAGTGCCATCGTGGCCTCTAGACCAGTGACCTCCTTGGATTCTGGAGGTCCGGCCTTTGAGGCCATGAGGAGCGCGCTGGCCATGCCCTTGCCGGTTCAACAAGATTCTACCTCACCGTCCCTAGATTTGGAGACTGGTGCCTCTGTTGTGTTGCAGCCCCCCGGCAGCGGGGCCCCAGGGCCTGAGGATACCCCCATCGGGGGTTCCCTTCTTCCGGGTGGTCCGTCCGAAACTGCTTCGGACGAACTCCCACGGAAGAAATTGTGTAAGAGGAAGCACATAGACTCCCAAGATGAGTCTATTACATCGGATACTGACCTCGATGACGCAGAAGGGTCCCCCAAATCATCTTCGGATGATATCTCCTTCTCAGATATCTTGGAGATTCTGAGACAGAGAGGTGACTGGCAAGCCAAAACCCCTTCAGCTGAGGAGTCAGTCTTCCTCAAGGCCTTTGGGGCCCAGCCTTCCGCCTCCTGGGTGTCTCCGCCCTTCGATGAACTCCTTGATTTGGTTTCTCGAAGGGTGTGGGAACACCCTGATTCTGTGGAACCGGTGCCTGCGAGGCCCAATAAATTTTGTCAGCCCCCCCCAGAAGGAATTTCTCACAAAGGGTGTGCCTGTAGATGCTTTGGTGGTGGCTTCTGCCACACAGCAGGGCGTGGCAGAGGCTTCGACGTCTATTCATCCTCCTAATAAGGATTCTAGGAGTATGGATAGGTGCGGAAGCGTACCCTGTCCTCAGCGGCCTTTACCTTACGGTCGCTGAACTACTTATGTCATTTTACGAGGCTCCAAAGGGATCTTCTCAAAGAGCTAAATGACTCTCTTGTTGGTAATCTACCTGAGGCGCTGGCACCGACTGTTGGCGCACAGATGACTACCCTCTTTTCTATTGTTAACTCGTCCATGAGGCTCATTTCGTATGCGGCCGAAGGCGAGTAGAGCTGAGGAACAGGCGTTGCCCTCAGGAGGCAAGCCTGGTTACGCTTCTGTTCGTTCACGGAGGCCTTCAAGTCTTCCTTCGCCGACGCCCCCTTTGATGGGTCATCTTTGTTTGGACCGAAGGTGAAGGACACACTAACTCGGTGCGAGCAGGAGGGCAAGACTTTGACTGCCGTTGGGGCCCGTTTTTCCGCTCCTTCCAGGCCTTATCCCAAGGCTGGGAGAGGAGGGAAAATGTGGTTTAAAAAATCCCAAAAGTCTTTCTCTACTCCACCCAGTGATTCCCCTTCCAGAGGCAGGGGGGGGGGGGAATTTTGGAAGACGCCGCCCCAGAGGAGGCAGAGGCCCCCGTAACTCTGGAGACCGCGATTCCTTTCGTGGTTCTTCATACAACCAGCGTTCCTGAGTTGTTGCCCGACTGTGCAACTCCGGAGCCAGTCGGGGGTCGCTTTGCGGCGCACCCACAAGCTTGGGAATCCATAACAAGCGATCGGTGGGTGCTTCGCATTATTACCGGAGGATATATCATCCCCTTCAACAAACCTCCCCTTTCTTTAAGGGAAATCCCGGATGTACCACCCAGTCAGCGGGATCAGGCAGCATTAGAGGTTTCAAAGCTGCTAGAAAAAAGAGCCATCCAGCCTGTCCCCATCGACCAGATCGGATCAGGAACTTACTCAAAATTATTTTTGGTACCAAAAAAGACAGGGGACTTCAGGCCCATTTTGGATCTCAGTTCATTGAATCGTTTCGTAAAGAAGTCCAAATTCCGAATGGTCACTCTTCAATCTATTCTTCCTTTGCTGGAAAAAGATGCATGGATGTGCTCCATAGATCTCCAGGACGCTTACTATCACATTCCCATAGCTCAAGAGTCCAGGAGACATTTACGCTTCCGCCTCGGAGCCAGTCATTTTCAATTCCGAGCACTGCCCTTTGGTCTCACCACAGCCCCAGGGTGTTCACCAAATGTCTGGCAGTGGTAACTGCTCACCTGAGAAGTCTGGGATTCCAGGTGTTTCCTTATCTAGACGACTGGCTCCTTACTGCCACCTCCGAGCATCTACTACTCCAAGCGCTCAGAGCCACGTTCACCTTGGGCCGTTTCTTGGGGATCACGTTCAATTTGCAAAAATCTGTACTACAGCCATCTCAGCGTATTACTTTCATAGGCGCAGACTTAGACACAAAAGAATGCGCCTATTTACCGGCAGCAAGAATTCAGGTCTTACAAGATCAGGTCAGATCCTGTCTCCCCCTACAAAGAGCCCCGGCCCATCGGATCCTACAACTGTTGGGCTCGATGGCGTCGACCATACTTTTAGTTCCCTTGGCCAGACTTCACATGCGAATTTTACAATGGCTACTGTCGGTTCAATGGTCCTATCAGGAACTTCCCTTGAACCACTTAATCATAATCACGGAAAGTTGCCGTCGAGATCTACATTGGTGGCTTCTCCAATCAAATCTCGACCAGGGCGACCCTTTATACCTCAACGTCCCATTGCCACTGTGACTACGGACGCCTCCCAGGTAGGGTGGGGGTCATTACCTGGACAGGTCGGTCCAAGGCACATGGCAGATCCAGGAAACGCATTTGCATATCAATGTCCTGGAGATGAGGCGGTACTATTGGTACTCCAAGCTCTCCATCACGCTCTCCCACAGGGCCCGATTACTATCCTATCCGACAACATGTCGGTGGTGTGGTACATAAACAAGCAAGGTGGAACCAGGTCTTACCCACTATGCAGAGAAGCCATGAGACTTTGGCACTGGGCGGTAGCTACCAACCGCTTTCTAATGGCAACGCACATACCGGGGAAGTCCAATGTGATTGCGGACAGATTAAGCAGGACCATTCTTTTACCCCACGAGTGGTCCCTCAAACAGAGTATAGCTGCGAAAATCTTCGACAAATGGGGTCTTCCTTGCTGCGACCTGTTTGCCAGCCCTCACAATGCGAAATGCAGAGAGTTCTTCACACTGTTTCCTTCTCAGGGACAGACTCCCAGGGACGCTCTGACTCACATTTGGCCCCCCGGTCTTCTCTACGCCTTCCCTCCGTTCCCCCTCCTACCGAGGGTGATACAGAAGGCCATTTACTTGGAGAGTGAGATGATTTTGATTGCCCCGCACTGGCCTCGTCAAGTTTGGTTTCCCTTCCTACAGAGGCATGCGATAGAAGGTCCATGGTTTCTGGATCCGTGCCAGACCTGTAGACTCACCAGTCAGGACGGCGTCATCCGTCTCTCAGGTCCTTGAAGTTGGCAGCATGGTTACTCCACTTCCATCCTTAGTCCGAGACAATGCTCTTTCGCCGGACGTGGTCCACATACTGTCTTCTTCTCATAAACCTTCCACCATCAAATTTTATTCCAGTAAATGGAAAAGGTTTGCCTTCTGGGCTCAAGAACGGGGTATAGATCCTCTCACTGCACCAGTATCGGAGGTTCTGAATTTTCTGGCCTCCCTTTTTCAGTCGGGCTCTTCAGTTTCTACCATTAAGATTCAGTTAGCAGCGATCTCTAATTTTCATGCTTCTTTTGAACCTTCATTGATGTCTCACAAACTTTGTAAGGCTTTTCTTAAAGGGGCTTGGCTCCTTAGGCCTCCTTTATCTCAGCCTGTCCCCCCTTGGGATTTGAATATGGTTCTTGCTGCCCTAACTGCCCGTCCTTTCGAACCAGCTGCTACTTGTGATTTAAAATTTCTGTCTTGGAAAACGGCCTTTTTAGTAGCCATAACATCTGCTAGGCGAGTTTCAGAACTTCAAGCTCTTTGTTCTGATCCTCCCTATTTGATTTTTCACAAGCATAGAGTTTCATTGAAATTAAACCCTGCATTTATACCAAAAGTGGCCTCCTCTTTCTGTATGCAACAAACTATAGAACTCCCTGTCTTTTTCCCAGAATTCTCCAATAACGCAGAATATACTTTGCATCAATTGGACGTACATAGACAACTACGTTTTTATTTGAATAGAACCGCTCAAACGCGGAAATCAAATCAATTGTTTGTTTCCTTTGCAGTGAACAAATTGGGTCAACCAGTAACAAAAGCCTCCATATCTAAATGGATTAAAGATTGTATCATTTTTATTTATTCACAGGCTAATAAAGACCTTCCCTTTCCAGTCAAGGCTCATTCTACCAGGGCAATGGCTACTTCCGTAGCTTTTCACTCCGTTATCAATAGATGATATTTGTGCTGCGGCAACCTGGACTTCTCCGCACACTTTTATTTCTCATTACAAATTGGATGTGGTTTCTCGAGGCAGAGCTTCCTTTGGTTCCACAGTTCTCAGGAGTGTGTTCCAATGAGCCACCCAGGATGTAGGTGCTAGGGACGCTGTCCCATCTGTCATGAATGTAGGCGAGATAGGATCCCATTACATCTTTTAGTTATGTACTTACCATAACTTCGGATGTATGGGATCCATCTACTACATTCATAAGTACCCACCCTCCTTCCCCCTTCCATTTGGATTTAGAGGAGCTGTAGTCACTTTTTTCTTGGCGTTCTTTCTTGAAGAACTTTAGTTGGTTATAGTGACTACTAGTTTTTTCTGTGTTTACATGGGTGTATGAAAGCGAACAAACAAGATCTGGGGAAGCAGGTGTAGTGCATCCTGGGATAGGGAGTAGCCCAGCCAATGAGAGACTTCGTGCTAGTGTATAAGTTGCCGAGTCGGAGCCGATGGATCGGCTCCGAACCCATCTGTCATGAATGTAGGCGAGATGGATCCCATACATCCGAAGTTATGGTAAGTACATAACTAAAAGTTTAGTCACACTAGGCCTTTCAGATTTAACATATTCTGCATTCTTAGTTAATAAGTCTCTACTAGAACCTCTTGCCAAAAAAGTCCTGTGTCATAGTACTAATTTCCACTGCAAACCCTTCTTCAGTTGTGTTTAGCGTAGTGGCTCTCAAAAATTGACTTTTTACTACACCCTTATAAACATGAGTGGGGTGCATACTGGAATTATGTACATATCTAGTTGCTTGTACCTCTTTCCTGTATATAGATGTATGAATTTTACCATCAATATTTATCAGTTTAACATCCAAGAAAGTGATTTCCTCTACTGAACAAGACATTTCAAACTTAAGGAAGCTGGTGCTATTTTGTAGATGTTCAAAAAATAGCTCCAGTGCCTCCTTGCTACCTCTCCACAATAATACTTTGTCATCTACAAAACGTTTATAGTGCATTAAAGCACTGTTATAGTATTCATTTTTGTTAGAATCAAAAATAGTATATTCTTCCCATCTAGCCAAAACTATGTTAGCATAGCCATTTGCTACAGGTGTGCCCATAGCTACTCCTGAAGTCTGATGATACACATCATCCCCAAACATGAAAACATTATTTTGCAGAACAATCTCAAGTAGAGAACATAGCAGTGAAATTTTGTTTGCTGTAAACGTGCTGTTTAACTAGAAATTCTCTAACATATTCAATACCTGTATTGTTAGGAATAACCGTAAATAAGAACTTAATGTCCATAGTTACAAACAACACATTTGTCATATTCATATCCAAAAACATTCTGAATGACTAAAAATTCACCATTGTCCTTTATATATGACATACTGTGTTTCAATAGAGGTTTAAGTTGCTGATCTAAATATTTTGAGATTGCTGTAGTAGCCCATTGTTTTCCTGAGACTATAGGTCTCATTGGGGGATGAAGCAAGTTTTTATGGAGCTTGGGCAACCCATGTATAACCAGGCAAAGAGGATGTTCTGTGTAGAAATAATTATACTGTTCAGGAGTAATTGCTAACTGCATTAAATAGTCATACAATTCAGTTTTAATCCTATAAATCATTCTATTCACCTCTATAACATTTATAACCTTAAATGTTGCACTGTCATTTAAAAAGTCATACATCAGTTCTTGATATTGTTGTACATTAAATATAACTGTTTTCCCACCTTTATCAGCTGGTTTCAGTATAATGTCAGTCCTTTTAACGAAGTCCATTAATACTTTTCTTTCATTAGCATTCAGGTTATGAAAACTAGATGATTTTCCATTAAAAACAAATCATAAACATCATTCTCACATAACTGTAAAAAAGGCTGTGACAGTCGCTGTGCTGTTAGGTAAAAAAGTGCTACTTCTTTTTAAGACATTTTCGGTATTGGCATTATTATTCCCAAATAACATTTTCAGATCTAAATTCCTAGCAAACATTTTAGCTCTGTAATGCTGACATTCAATACACCATTACCAGATGGAATAAAAGTTAAACCCTTGTCTAGTAAACTCAGTTCCAGTTCAGAAAATTCAAAGCCAGACAAGTTAACAACAGTATGTCCTGCTAAGTCTTTCTGCTTCTTGTTGCATGGCCTACCTTTGGTCTTGCCCCCAAACCTTGTTTTACATGGATGGTCTTGCCTCCAAACCTTGTTTTACATGGATGGTCGTGCTGTGCCTTTTGTCACTGGATTTAAATTTCTGGTCCTCATCGGTGGAAATAAGGCATGTGATGTAGTTCTTGAGAGTTTGTGGGACGTCTTATGAATGTGGTGTCACGTGATGAGATGACAAAAAGACTGCAAAATTGCAGCATAAATTTTTCTGCTAATGCAAACAGCACAAAAGTTATTTTGCAGAATGGTACCTATGTGAATGAAAGCTCTGGTATCTTCCACTGAAATGTAGCCATCAGTTGCTGTTTCTTATTTTGTTTCAACCCACACCACTGGCTGCAGTCTCGAAATACCAACGCAACTTTCCTCACAAATGTTACTATTTGATGTTTATTGCCATCCAGTTTAGTTACTTTATTTTGTGAAGATTAGTTGTCCTCTGAAATTGTGAGAAGCAAACTTCATGCATAGTTTCCTGCACGCCATGTCCTTCCCTGTTGTATTTAACAGCCATAGAGGTCTCCATTGAGCTTACATCAGTTAGTAAGCATTTCTCAACTGCCTCCAACCAGGAAAGTGAAACCTTTTCTTTAGGTTCCACTTCTGAAGTTAAGTGGTGCAAAATGTCTTATAAGCCTCCTTTCTGAAGTGCAAGAGACTACTCTGGTATTCTATTATCAATAGTATTACTAACCTCGTTTGAACCATAGACCGTATGCACAGGTATCGAATTAATTACTTTACTACTTTCTCTTCCACTCAAACTTGAACTTCCTCCTCCTCCATGGCTTCCCCTTTCCTGTCGCTGCCCTCCATCTCTGCCTGAAGGGAAGGAAGAGTCAGAAATTTCCCCAGATGTCAGATGGTGTAGCTGAGCAGCAAAATGTACAGTAGTTAGTGACTGAGGCAGTGCACAGGAATGCAGAAGTTGATATCCTCAGTAGTACCAAGCAGTTAAGTGGTGTGTTAGAAGAATCCTGTTATGGAACTGCAGTCAGCTAGACTTGGAAAAGATAATTTGTTGGACTTAATGTAACGATGATCCTGGAGATGAATCTCCTTTATCATGGATAGAGAATCCTGAAACATTTTTTTAGTGACTCATCAGATTCTCAGAGGACTAATGTACATGACACTGTTGTTAAAGGAAGAGAAAATATAATTAATTCTATTAAGTAATATGCAGTTCCAACTTCCAGGGCAGTGTAGCAAAAGGATACCATTTTGCAGAAGACAAATGGGTCAACAGTAAGAATTAAATGGATGTTATTGACTAATATGTATGGGATTATTTGAGTATGCCTACAGGGTTTAGAGCTCCAGATGATATTCATCACATTGATCACTGATTCAGTAGCTTTAGCTTATATGGGTTTTATCCTGCCAAGAGTGTAATAGCCGGCCAGCTTCCAAAGCATCCGCGCAACTTCCACATGCCAAACTGTCAGGCAGCTTAAGCAGAGCTCACTTAAAGACAAGTTTGGGCACCAAGCCCTTCAGAGCTTTACTGCTGCCGACCACCACAGTCCTCTGAGGCTTTTGAAGATTGACGGCAAGTGATGTTCTTTTGCTGGGTAGATAAGTTCCATTTGGGGAAGAAACTTTCATTTAATAATTTTTCCTTCTTTATACTTCCCTGCTCAGGAAATTTATTTTAAAGCTAGGAGTTTCTATTTTACTGGACTGTCGCAAGACTGTACTGCACTTTTAAACAGAAGTGTTCGCTTTTTTCCCCTGTTTTAAAGGTTATTTGAAGTAACTGAAAATCATTTTTTTTTCTGTATAGAAATTTTTTTTTAACTTTGTGGGGCTGCATTAGTCATATAAACTGCTTTTTACCATTTTTGTGTTGGGGAAAAGTGGCTTTTTAAAGACACTTAATTTTTACTATCTTTTGCTGTTTATTTTCCCTGCTATTCAATCTAGGGATATAAACCTCTTCTGCAACACCAGCAGAATGTTTTTTGCAGAGGATACCAATGCTATAGAACAGATTCCCCATCCACATAAAACAAACTTCATCCCTGTCCATTTTCAAGCACAACTTAAAACTATGAATGGGAAAAAGAAATTTTACCCCAGGTCTGCCCCCTTTACTAGTAATGGACAGATGCAGCTCTTAAATATTTCATCCCATGCATGGGTCCCCTCAATTACCTACGGTATTAGCCCAGTTATTCTCATTAGGGGTAATGTATAATTATCAACCATGGGATGGGTATGGTCAATCTGTAAACCAAATAGGATTTAATAGTTCAAGCACGAAAAGAGAAATTGGCTAGGCTTAAAATGACCCACAAGGGCAGCTAGCCTAGTACTTGCCTATGAAAGAGCCACCACTTTTGGCTTGACCATGGAACACACGGTCAGTCCTTCCAGCCACAAAATGAAAAATTTAAGCAAACAGCCTTTGCCACCACTGCAGGCAAGCAATTTGTCTTGGCCTCAGGTGGGTGACTCTACTGTGGCTATTTGTTGTACCTCAGACCACTCATCTTTTACCCTTAATCCCTCTGGTGTAGCACCTACAACCACTATGGACTGGGATTAGCCACGTCCTCTGGAGCTGTTGGGTCCCCTCAGTGGGCAAAGGAGAGCTACTTTTTTCGGACCTGGAAGAGGGAACAGGGAGGGCTTCCCTGTTTTTGTCAGAATGTTGTGCCCATCCATGGAGAAGCTGCTGCCAGTAATAGTGTTTGCCTTGTTTTTCCTGTCAAAAAAAGCAAAAAACTAAATGTTTACTCCTTCTCACATTTCCTTAAATGGGAGTAGTTTGTGTCTGACTCTGGGTTTAATTCAGTCTTATTGAACTTTCTTTGAAGGTAGTTTCTGGTAAAAGAAAGAGTACTTCCTTTCTTGAAGAGATTCAAGATTCTGAATCTGGACAGGAGGATGAAGAGACAGGTACAGGATTTTCTCCTCAGATTTCTGGTTCAGACTCTGAGGAGAGCTCACTTTCTGATTATCCCTGTGGGAGTTTCTCTTTCTCTGTTAAAATTTCTAGAATGTGCCAGTGTTTTCTATGTGAGAACATTGAGGTTTCTCAGTCTCTCAAACTACTATGAGAAGTTACAGAAGGAATTTGCAGAACCTGGCTCCATTCCTCCAGTTTTGTCTGCCTTGCAAAGCATGTTACAGCCTGCAATTTTCCTGACACCCAGGTGCTTCTAAAATAGACAGCTAGGATATATAAAGTTTCTCTGTCTTTTAAAGGGCAACAGTGGGATTCTATTATTAAATGCTCAAAGTCTGTCTTTTTTTCTCCCTACTTACTGTCCCTGCTATGAATAAACAAAAATATAGCATTTAAAATATTTTAAATTGACTGTTTCTCTCCACTAGAACAGTACCTTACTGTACTGTTGTGGTTTCACTTCAAAAAACGTTTGTCCCCCCCCTTGCTGCAGTCTCCAATTCACTGATGTCATCAAGGCCACTGAATACAGGTAGTTTTCTGGCATTTCCCTCCCCAAACTGACATCACCGCTACCGTCCTAAAAAAAATCCATGCTGTGATGTCACAGCTCCCTGGTCCTTCCCCTACCTATACAGAAAGTAAAGGCTAGAACCAAGGAAACAGTACATGTGTCAAGTCTCATGCTGTGAGCTGTCAATCACAGCAGGTAATAGCTGAAATTACCCTTAGCAGTTTGACTGCTAGGGAAGTTAGATGTGAAGGGGATGGGAGAGGAGTCAAACTAGTAGAATTCAGGCTTCACAAAAGACTGCAGTTTAGCCATTCTAAAAAGCAGCAGCAATAAAAAGCACTTTGAAAGTCTGTTCTGTGGCATTTGCACTGTTTGTATTTTAAGTAGTCACTGAACAGCATGACATGTTATTTAAAACTGACTGAAAGACAGCAGTGTATGCATGTAAAATCAATGCAATGACAGCTTTCAGAAGAAAAGCCTGCACTATGTAATTTTTTTACAGGCAAGCACTGCATTGTGGGATATCCAGAGGCAGACTAAACAATCAGAATTGCTTCAAGATGCCAGACCCCCGTGTGGTCAGACTGAGAAATTACATATAAAAATATTTAAAAACCTGTAACTATTCCCAAAGTGGTGTTAAAATATAGGAAACACCAAACCATGATGAAATAAACATGCTTTTTGAGTCTGTGGGTGCAGTTTTCCTCTTAAGTTTTTATACACACTTCCCAAACCTTATCCAGCAGCTATAGCCTTTGGTAATCCTTCTGCTGCTAATCACTTAATTCCAGTCCTACTGTTTCTAATAAGGATGGGAAGATGTACATGTATGCTTCTGCAGCTTTACTTTTCAGAATTTTGAATTGTCAGGGTCATGTGTCAAGGTTTGTCCTGACTGTGAAAGCGAGGAATGTTTTGTTGTCTGTTTCTTCTTGTGAGGAATTAATCTGCTTTAAATGTAATTTCTTCTGTTCAAGTTACTACTCCTTGTAAACAGTTTGTGTACGACTCTGGTAATACTACTTCAAAGGCTGTGACCACTGCTACTGTTTTGAGGATGTTTATATGGCTGCATTCTCAGAACCTCCCAGATGGTGATAAAGATGAGATTTTAAATTCCCCTATGGATAGAGGTTTAGTTTTTGGCCCCTGTGTTTCAGAGGTGATCAGAAACTTTAACAAAAGGGATAAGATGATCCAGGGAATCTCTAAGATTTTTTATCCTCCTTTTCCAAATGTTCAAAGAGATTCTTTAACTCTTCATCCAATTTTGGTAAAAAAAAAATCGAAGTATCCCAACAAAATGCAAATAAGCGTATAAAAAATGGCAAGGGGGTTTCAGGAAGAGTCATGGAAACTCCCAAAACAAAGGATAGTTCAATAAGTCAGATTGACTGTGTGAAACTTGGTTTCCCCATCCATCCTGGCATCCATCCTCTTTCTTCCAGAAAGTCTGAATCTTCACTTTTCTCTTTGGCAACAAATAGCTTCAGACAAATGGGTTCTGAAGAGCATTCATCAGTGATACATATGTCAGTGGGAGGAAATTCATCCTTTTCGGGGGATAATTTCTCATCCTGCAGACCAGTCTTTGACTTCCATCTAACCATCGCATGTTGTTCCAGGGTACAATAGAACTACTACTTCCTTCCCAAGTGAGAAAGGGTTATAGATGTTTTAGTGCCAAAGGAAGGAAATGCTTAACAGACCAGTTCTGGATCTTTCTTTCCTAAATCTATTTGTGATGGTGCCCAAATTAAAAATGTCACTTCACAACCTGTTACTACTACTTCCTCATTCAGGTTTACAAGTAGCTCTATATTTAAAAGATGCTTGTCGCATACCTGTTCATCCAGATTACAGGGATTCCTTATGGTTTTGTGCGTCTGGATCACATTTATCAGTTCTGTGCCATACCTTTTAGAGTATCCACTGCACCAAGAGTATTCCTAGTGTATAGCTCCAGTTATAGCTCATTGTAGGATACAGGGTATACACATTTTTCCATGTGTAGATGACTTGATTTTCTTTGCAGAGTCTTTTTCAAAGCATCAGGAAACTGTCGTATGAGAGATGTTTTACACAAGCTGGAATTCCAAGAGAATGTTCAGAAATCCTTGACTCCTAGACAGGAAAAAATACATCTATATCAAGATCTGTCTTTAGGGTTTTCCACTCTTGACTTTGGTCACTGAGGGAATACCTCATGATTTTGGATCTTGTCGCTTGTGTTTCTTATGATACCCCTGGCAAGACTACAGATGAGAAAGATACAGTGGTATATGAAGTCTCTCTGTTCCCATACCTATTGTCTTTTCAAATCCCAGTGCTCGGGTTTGTCAAGGGAGAAAGCATTTGGTGATTGCTGTTAAGCAGCTTTTTTGATAACACTAGAGCACAAAAATGAGATTCTGTAGAGGTATTAGAAATATTTCGGAAATTCTGTAAAAGTTTGTATAAGGCAGAGAAATATGGAAATCATGAAAAGGTACAAATGGAAATGTTTATGGAAGAATTAAATATGCCAAGGTTAAATGTAGATGAGGCTTAATTAGTTACTGACAGGAATGGAGGAGATGAGATAAAAACTGTGATGCATAACCAATCTACAGGAAAGTCCCCAGGAATAATAGATATTATTCATGTGGAAGTTTGGAAGCTAGGAGGGGAAAAATACTGCTAAAGATCTGAAAGGTTTTGTTTAACACCATTTTTAAGAGGAGAAGTACCAACAGCCTATACCTAAACAGGGTAAAGATCCATCGGACCCAGCTTCATACTGGCCTATTTAAACACTAAACCATGATTATAAAATGTTCATGTCTATAATGGCTAAATGAATGACAGAAGTAATGCCAAAGTTGATAGCTATGGATCAATGTGGTTTTGTGGAGGGGGAGGCAAACATTTGACAACATTAACATAACATTGATGATCCAGAGGGAAGCAGAATGCAATAAAATACTATTGTTGTTGGTGGGTCTTATTGCAGACAAAGCATTTGACAGAGTAGGCTGTGACTTTGAGCAGGGCAGTAGAAGAATTTGCATTTCCTGAAAAAAAAATTATAAGGCTGATTAGGAGGATATACGAGGGATTAGAGGTGAAAATTAAAGTGGGTGGGGTCCTCTCTGATAATTTCTGCTTGAGCAGAGGAACCAGGTAGGAGTGTCCTGGCAAAGAAAATAAGGGATTCAGAAATTCAAGGATATAATTGGTATGGTAGTCAAGAAAAGCTGGCTCTATGTTCAGATGATATTTTATACCCGACAGAACCAGAAATACGCATTACAGTGTTGTGGAACATTTTGAGACATTTCAAATCTTTTCAGAATACAAAATTAATGAAGCTAAAACATAAGGCAGTAGCGGTAAATTATGTACCCTCACATGAATTGGTTCAGCAATATCCTTATTTATGGGAACATGATAAAATGAAGTATTTAGGAGTATGGATTAAAAATGATTCTGGTGTGGCAGCTAAAGATACGTAGGAGGAGACTAAAAAGGTAATATAAAAACTGAGAAAATGGAAGCTTTGTTATATGGATAGTAAAGTACAAGCAGTCAAAATGTTTTAGTCCCTTTAGTCTTGTACACATGTCAGGCATATTTTTATCAACCAGAGGAGAAGTTGTGGATAGCAATTAAAGAGCTGAAGGACTTTATCTGGGAGGGGAAGACGAGTCAATTGGAGGATAAGCTGATTCTTCCAGTAGAAGGAATAGTTGTATAAAATCTTACCATAACCATAGATGTCTATCTCTTCCATGTTGCAGTATTCTCACATGTGAGATCCTCCATCTCAGGTGACCCGAACGTCCGGCTCATCTACCAAAGCTTAAGCCTGATTGTTGTCTGATGCATTGGACATCACACACGGGGCCATAAATGTGATGTCCACATGCATAGACCTCAGAACTGACTGTCCAGTCGGACAATAGGCTTAAGGGTAAAGGAAGGATGCCATCCAGACAGGGAAAAGGCCCTCTAGGGGGGTAGGAGGGAGAGAAGGAATACTACAACATGGAAGAGAAGGACATCTATGGTTATGGTAAGATTTTACAAAACTATTCTATGTCCTTCTATTCTCATGTTGCAGTATTCTTATAAGTGGTAGAGTATCACAGCTCATGTCGAGAAAGGGGTGGAGGAAGAGGTTGCAGTATCTAGGAATCCATGGAGGATGGCTCTTGCAAATCCTGCCCTGGCTCTAGAGCTGTTATCCTATTTATAGTGCTTGGTGAAGGTGTGTACAGAGGACCATGTGGCTGCCTCTAGGATGCTGGCAGTTTCCATGTCAATGCCCCTGAAAAAGCCACTGCTCTATGGAATGGGCTTTGACTGTCTGTGGTAGTTCTTTACCATGGAAGGAGTACCAGAAGGATATAGTTTTACAGATCCAGGAAGATTGTCTGTTTTGTTAGAGCTTTCCCCAGGGCCCTGGTGTGAAATAATGCAAAGATTTCGTTGGACTTTCTAATGTGTCAGTCTTATCCAAATAAAACCTCATTTGCCTGTGAACATCCAGAGAATGGAGCACTCACTGTCATTCTGTGGTGAAGGGAAGAAGGTGAGTAAATGGATAGATTGGTTAGGGGACATTTCGTTGACCACTTTGGGCATGAAGGAGGGGTTAGTACAAAGAGAAACCCTGTCCCTGTGGAAAATAGTGTAGGGTGGAGTACCCATGAGAGCTTGCAGCTCAGAGACTCTTCTTCCTGAAGTAAGGGCTACTAGCAAGACAGTCTTCCAGGTGCACATCTTTAAGGCTGCAGAAGTTGCAGGCTCAGAGGGCAGTGATCAGTTTCTCTAGAACAAAGTTCGGGTCCCAAGGAGGAAGGATAGGCTTCCTTGGTGGTTTGATGTGGAGAACCCCTTTAAGAAATAGTTTCACCTCTATTCTCGATAATAGGGGTGGATCTATAGGTAAGCAGACTGAAATGGCTGACAAATGGACTTTCACTGAAAAATATGAACATTCTGATTTTAGGAGCTCTCACAAGTAGGCTAGAACTAGAGGTACATCCGCATGGAAGGGGTCTAGTTGCCTTTGAAGACACCACCAGGAGAACCTTTTCCACTTTGATAAATAGGATCTTCTGGTAGTGTGTTTCATGGCCTCCTGCAGGACAGATAGCAGATCCTGTGAGTAAAGGTGTCTGAAAGGGATCAGAAGTTTATCACCCACAGGGTAAGGCTGAGGGTTTGCAGATGAGGATGGATGAGAGATCCCTTCTGTTGTGTGAAAAGGTGCACCTTGTGAGGCAACTTGTGATTGCCCTTGGCAAGAGAGAGAAGGGTAACCAATGCTGCCTTGGCCAATAGGGGGTCACCAGCAAGATTTTTGGTTTGTCCTGCTAAATTTTCAGCAGGACTTTCTGGATGAGAGGGAGGGAGAGGAGGCATATAGGAACAGTCCCTTCCATGAAATTGAAAAGGCATCTACTTTCCATGCTAGTGGTGAGGGGAGTGTGCTGCAGAATAGCCATAGTTGTTTGTTCTGAAGAGAGGCAAACAGCTCTGTGGAGTCCCCCAGTAGGGGACAATGTGTAAGAAGATATCCCGTTGTAACATCCATTTATGATTTAGAAACAAAGATCTGCAAAGGGCATCTGCCTGATGGTTGTCCTGTGATGGGATGCATACTGCCTGCAATGTTACGTTGTACTGAGTGGCCAATTTCCATGCTTATATTGCCAGCCTGTAAAGTAAGTAGGATTTACCCCCCCCCCCCAACTTGTTGATGTACTACATCACTGTGGTGTCTCTGAAGACTCGTAGGGGACCAGGTTATATGAGCTGGAGGAGGGTCTTTAGGGCTAGGAGGAGAGCAGTCATTTCCCCCTCATGTTGATAGTTTTTTTTTTTTTTTTTTCTGGAGGCAGGGCTCCCATTGAGCCTGAGCCTTGAGTCCATTCATGGTGGCCCCCCCATCCCAGATCAGAGGCATTTGTGTACATGAATTGGACTGCCTTGGTGGGCTGTAGAGGAAGAGATAGAAGGAAGTTTTGCTGTTCACCTTGTGAGAGGGGAGCTTTGAGCAGCCTATCTGTCTCTGGAGGAGTGGTTTCAGCCCAGAAGTTAGTAGTTTATCAGCCATTTTGGGCTAATTTCTCTCTCTTTCACTTCCCTGCTATGAAAACCGCACTTGTGCGGTTTTGTGCATGGCACCGGACAGCACCATTTAGCTAGTTAAATTATTCTCGGCTCCACGAAGTCTACTCTTCAATTTTTCCCTTGGAACTTAGACAAACCTTCAACTTTAGCACTTAAACCATTCATTTCACAGTCAAGCACTTGCTTAAAACTCATAGTAAGCACTAGACCCCCCTATACTGTCCAGAAGGACAAGGCTCTCTATTCGTCCCCACTAGCCATTCAGAAAAACAACTTACTCTACCTATTCAGGCATGTCCAAAGGGCAGTTTCCAGTGTACTCTCCAGTCCAACTGGTTAATCTGGGCATTTTGAGGCAATGTTACAACTGCCTCATGTACACAGACAACCCTCTCCTCCTACCACCAAACACTAATATATGAGAGAGATGCAATTATACAGCCAAACTGGAGGCAAAGCTCTCTCAACCCAAGACTGGAACTGACAGTCAAGAGGAGAAGGGTAATACTTGCAACACACCTCCAAAGCAGACATCCAAGCAACCTCCACACCCCATCACCAATCATGAAACATACATTTCACATAATCAGTGTGCCATGCAATCACAGCCCTTAACGCAAAATAACATACCCAACACACTAGTAATAAGCGACTCTATAGTCAGGCATACTGATGTCCCACTAACTAGGCTGGACAAGGAGAAGGTTACAGTTAACTGCCTTGTCAGGGTCCACCACATAACACAAGCACTCGGGTCACTCCAGAACAAGTACAGATACAACTCTGTCATGTCCATGTTGGTATAAATGACCTGAGACGTACCTCCCTGGACTACATGAAAAGAGACATGGAAGAGCCCTCTGATCATGTAGTCCAGGCCGGTATGACCCTGACCCTGACCCTGAGTAACATCCTGCCCTCACCAAGAATAATGCCACAGTATAAAGAAAAAATGATCAATTTCAACAATTGGCTAAGTTTCTGGTGTCATTCAAAGGGGAACCAGTATCTGTCTACCTGGGATGACATGCTCGACAAGCCACTTTGCTTTGCACGAGATGTCTTGCACCTGTCACCCTTAGGCTTTCGAATACTGGCCAAGGCTTTTTCCGCCCCCATAGTGCCTTTTTTAGGCAAGGCTCAAAAGACAAACCCACCACCATAAATAGCACAAGTAACCAAAAACTGAGGGTAATGCTACTCAACGCCAGAAGTCTAAATCTCGAAATGCACGCACTCAAGGCACTCCTCAGTATGGAGAACATTGACATCTGTGCAGTAACAGAAACCTGGTTTAAGGCTCCTGAGAGCATCCCAGCACTACTAGGCTATAACTCGTACCATACCTTTCTGCCACAGAAAAGGCAGGGGTGTATCCATATTCATCAAGGATACCCACACCTCCAGGTTAGGGGTGCAGCACAATGCATCAGAGATCATCCATGTGCAACTAACAATGGGCAAAACTGCAATCCAAATTGTAGCTCGCTACAGATCACCCACCATGGCCCAGGACCCCCGTTCCGCATTTCTGGAGACACTGGGGAAATATGAAGGTCGTACCAAACACTTCAATACTGGGTGATTTCAATTACCCAAACATAAACTGGGAGAACTACTCAAGTACTAACTCCCTTGCCCAACGCTTCCTAGAATTTATAAACTTGAATGCCCTGGATCAACTGGTCAACACCCTCACCAGAGGGAACAACATATTGGACCTGGTCATCACCAACATGGGTGACCGGTGTTCCACACCGGAGGTCAACCCCTCGCTGGTTAGATCAGACAGTAGACAAATCACTCTGGATATCCACATTCTGCCCCCACCCCCAGTCAAGGAAACCACCATGAAAAACTTTTCAAAAGCAAACTTCACGTTACTTAAGACCAGGGTGGAAAGGTTCACAGCCCCCATGCTAAAGGGCAATGCTGTCCAAGCTGCTGAAACCTTTACAAAGGCACTCTATGAGCATCTGCAGGAATGCATGGATCGTGCTATCCCAAGTAAAACCAAGACTCACTCCTCCAAGAAAAGGAAACCAGTCTGGTGGACCCCTGCCATAAACGAGCTATACAACAGAAGGAGGAAACTAGTACAGAAAAGAGTAAATTCCAAAGAAGGAAAGACATCCCTGATCAGTATCAGCAAGAAACTACGATCCCTCATTAAATCATCCAAGGCTAGTTTCAAAAGAAAAATTGCCAATGACTCCAAAGATAACCACAAAGCGTTTTAGCTATGTCAAGAACCTAAGTGGAAACACTCAGATCTGCTCTGCGTTAGAGCAGAATGACACAAAATACACTGAACCGACTGATATTGCAAACATTCTGGCAGACAGGTTTAGTGCAAACTTCATCCCCCTCTCACCCCCTAAAGGGCCCATAAGCATACCAGAAGAATGTAGGGCCCCATCAGTCACCGATGCACAGGTTAAAACAACCCTATCCAAAGCCAAAAACACAGCTTCAGTGGGACCGGACGGGGTCCCAGGCTGTGTCTTACAAGAGCTACAAAATGAACTAACCCCTGACCTAAACACACTGTTCAAACTTAGCCTCTCTACAGGTTACGTACCCATAGAGTGGCACACAGCAACAGTTATCCCGCTCCACAAAGGTGGAGCCACAACAGACCCCTGGAACTATCGCCCTATAAGCCTGACTAGCCTGGTCTGCAGGGCTATGGAGCTCATCATCATGGAACTCATTAACAGAGACATTGGGAACCTCCAAACCTTGGACCCTACCCAGTTTGGTTTTGTTAAGGGCAGATCATGCCTCCTAAACCTGGTGGACTTCTTTGAGATGGTTACCAAGGCATTAGACGAGGGAAAGGAGGTCCACACAGCCTACCTAGACCTTGCAAAGGCTTTCAACACCATTCCCCATTCTAGTATTATAGACAAGCTCACCAGCTTGAACATAAACCCCTACATCACGAGATGGGTTGCAAACTGGCTCATGGATAGAACCCACATGGTGAGAGTTGCAGGCTCTATGTCCGACTCTAAACCGGTTACAAGTGGCGTCCCCCAGGGCTCAGTCCTAGGACCCCTCCTGTTAGGTATATACTTCTCAGAGGTACAGGCAAGCATAGGAGGACTATGGCTGACCAACTTCGCAGACGACTGCAAACTAGGGGCTATAATTGATTATCCATCTGTTACAGACACCCTTCAGATGGGTCTCACTGAGACGGATACCTGGTGTCAAAATCATGGCCTCAAGCTAAATGCCAAAAAGTGCTTCGTCATCCCCTTTGGAAAAAACAAAATACCCGTGAACTACCACATAGGTGGTAGTCCCCTAAATACAGAAAATGTAATAAGGGATCTGGGGACCCAAGTAGATAGTAATCTCTCCTTTGATAATCATATTGCCAAGGTGGTTAGAAAATCCTTCTATGTGGCCCACCTAATCACAAAAGGGTTCGCATCTAGAACAAAAGAGGTTATTGTGCCTCTCTACTCATCACTCATTAGACCCATCATAGAATACAACGCCCCATTTGGGATGTACCTTACAAGACACCTGCAACAGCTGGAAAGGCCACAAAAGTACCTCACCAAGAGGATTACTGGCCTCAAACAGATGGCCCTATGCAGCCCGACTCAAGAAACTCCATCTGTACTCAGTTGCATTCCGCTTACTTAGAGGTGATCTCTGCCTGACATACAAGGCCATGTCCAACCCAGAATTGATAGACATGCTCCACCTAAAAAAAAACAAATCCCAGAGAGCCACACGCTCTAGAGATATAAACCTCACCACAACGATAAATAGGACATGCTGGAGGGATAGATTCCTATCCCAGAGACTCCCCGTGCTTTGGAACAGGATTCCAATATACATCAGGCAGAGCCCCTCACTAACGCTTTTCAAGAGAAACCTTGACAGGTGGATGGGAAACAGAAAATTTACCCCAGGGATCACTGCACTGGCTCTGCTGGACAGTGGCGCAGGGAACTAATGGCTCTGCTGGACAGTGGCGCAGGGAACTGATGGCTCTGCTGGACAGAGGCACAGGGAACTAATCTAAGGGGGTGGCGAAAGCCGACACATTCTGGCTAGGCTTATAAATGTCCTTGGACAGATAGCCTAGTACTTGCCTATGAACCTAAGACCTGGATTCTGGGTTATTTGTTGGATCCACCACCCCAACTCTTTTTTTTTTTCAGGCAGGGCAGGAAGGGCATTTGAAAATGCAGGGGGTGTTTGTGCTGGGACCAGACATTTTTCAAGTACCACTGGAACTTCTTCATGTGCAACATTGCCAGGGGCAACATTGGAAGAGTAGCTGCCATTAGGCCTAGAAGGTGTAGAAATTCCCTGACTGAGATGTGGGTGACTAGAAGTATATGTTGTATAACATTTGTTAGAGAAGTGACCTTGTCTTGTGGGAGGAAGGCCTTCATCAAGTCTGCCCTTATTCTGCAACCCAAGAATATCTGGTCTTGGGATGGAGTGAGGGAGGACTTCAGTATGTTGAGAGTAAACCCTAGACCTTGAAGGAGAGACGGTCAATCTTAGGTGTGCCTGAAGAGTGCTAGTCTCTTCTGCTTGGATGAGTAGATTGTCTAGGTAAGGGTAGATTTGAATGCCTTTTGTTCTGCAAAAGGCTACTGCTGGGGCTTGACACTTTGTGAAAACTCTTGGTGCTGTAGACAAACCAAAGGGCAAGGCAGTAAATTGATAGTGTGAGGATGGCAGTCATTTCCCCTCATGTTGATAGCGAAACAGAGAGATCTTCTGAAGTCTGGGTGAATGGGGATATGGAGATAAGCCTCCTTCAGGTCCAAAGTGTCCGTGAAGGCGCCGGCTGTCAAAAGTGGAAGAAGGGTTTGTAGGGGTAGGATGCAGGAGGAGTCTACATGCAGGAAAGGATTTAACAGTGATAGGTCCAGTATAGGCCTCCATGGGCCTTCCCTTTTGGGGACCAGGAAGAGCCTGGCGAAAACCCCTTGACCCTTCTTGTCCTGTTGGAACCCTCTGTATGTTGCCCTGAGATGATAAATCCTGTATGACCTGGGGTATCAGATGAATTTGTTTTTTTTTTCGAGGTGAGGTATACCTTTTGTTAACGGCTTTGCTTGCCAGGTCATAAAGTACCCTTTTTTCCACTATTGCTAAGTCCCAGCGTTCTGAAGTAATGTGTTGCCATAGGGGAAGACAGTGAGAGAGGCAGGTGGATGGGGGAGGTGTTGGAGGGAATTTAGGGAGTCATGCATGGTTCGGTCTGTCTGGAAAGGGCTGCCTGGGGGTAGATTGGGAGGAAGTAGTCCTAGGGTATGAGGGTTTCCTAGGCCTTTTCCTATGTTTTGAGAAAGAAGTGGAAGGAGCAGGTGCCGCCCTAACAAAGGCTAGGTTTGGCAGAGTAGTTCCTGTAGAATTTTGGAACTGAGGATACCAGAAGATGCTGCAAGTCTTGCAGTTCCTTGCTTTTTTTTCCTGGAAACTTTTGAATAGTTCAGCAGATTGCTTGCGAAAGAGGAGCTTTCCAGGGGGGCATCCAAGATTTTGTTCTTGAAGTCATCAGGGAGAGGTTGAACTCTGAGCCAGGAGTATCTGCGTAATACAGAGGCAGATGCGGCTGACCTAGATGAGACTTCAGCAGCATTGTAGCTGCTTTTTATGAAATGCCTGGCTACCTGTGCTGCTGAGGAAAGCTTAGAGGCCACTTGAGGCTTTGTAGTGGAATTGTGCATAGAAGAGAGCAATGGAGATGCATGGAAAACCAGATCTAGAGCATACTTTACCATGTGAGTCTGGTAATTTAATGGCCCTAAAGGCCAGGGTGGAGGAAGTGTAGATCTTTTTTCACCAATCTATCCATCACCTTATCTGATGACAGCAGTGCAGAGGAAGGAATCTGCTTGGATTGCTTGTCTAATGTCACTGCAATGACAGCTGGGTCTGCCATGGGTGGCTTGATGCATCTGTGATCATCAAGGACTTAACCTATCTGGCTTTTTTGCAGCTAGAGGTTGAGATTCTGAGGTCATGGATGCAGAAGCAAAGGCATCCAGGTAAGCTGGAATCACAGGGGGAATAGCAGAGGGAAAAGATGACTCCATCTGGAATAGCTCAAAATATCTTTTGTGTACCTCAGTTATTTGGGTGGAGTCCCACTTGAACTATTCTCTCATTTTGGCGATAGTTTCCCCAAAGGTAGTATCTTCTGGTGGGGACTCTCCCTCCAAGGAGTCCTCATCTGGAGAACAGTGTTCCAGGGGAGAGGCCTGCTCAGAGGTATAAGTGAGAGACTCATCAGAGGAAGAGGAGTCTTCCTCCTAAGTTTGAGGAAGAGGGATGGAGGTAGCAGAGGCAGGCCCGGAATAAGGGTAGGCAGAGCAGGTGTATGTGAGCCTCAGGGCCATAAAGATCTGAAAAAGGGACTGGGAAAAAGTTTGCCAGTCTGGCTGGTCTTCCACTGGGGCACACAAATGCATGATTTTTTTGTTTTTTTTTTCTTAAGAGAAAGAGGTCTTAGGAATAGTTTGAGAGGTTGAAGGCCTAGAGTCAGGCGTCAGGCCAGGGGGCCAAGGTGCCTTGTTTCCAAACTGGAGGCAGCTGTCTGGGTAAGCCCAGGTTCCCCCTCAACATCGGCGGAGGCAGACATTGCAGAAACCTCCAGGGATGTGCCAACTGGAGATGCTAGGACTGCTTCTGACATGGTACCCGCCAAAGTCACCAGTTCTTCCTGACGTCCCTCAGCCCCTAGACCAGTAGCTGGTGGGACGTCCAGAGGCACAGCAGGCATTGAGACCTTGGCCTTCTTTTTAGGTGGCTACACCTCAATGACCGGTTCAGGATCCATACCTAGGGCCAGGCGATTTAGTTGTTGGTCCTCAACAAACAATTTATGGGCTGCCAAATTGCGCAAGGTCTTGGGGACAAACAACTGACAGATATTACAGGTCATATGGTCATGGTACGGGCCTAAGCAGAATACGCTGAAGTATGTATCTTTGTGCGGAATTTGCTGACTGCACTTACATGTTCCCTTCCTAGATGACATTGACTATTAAAAGATGAACAGTAACCTAAGCTCTATCAAAAAGAGAAATCCCCAACAGAGTACTTATCTTTAACGCCTTCCGTAATGTGAAGCAAAGCGAGCAAGCTGATGTTTGACTGCTACAGGGAAGTTCTGGGGTTTGTGCGTGCGGATGTCACAATTATGGCCCACAGTTTATGGCCCTGCGTGACATCCCATGCACCAGACAGCAACCTGGCTTAAGCTTTGGTAGATGAGCCAGACGTTCGGATTATCTAAGGCGGAGGATCCCACATGTGCAAATACTGCAACATGAGAATACAAGGGCATCAGGGTGGATTACCCAGTTTGAAGGTGTTTCAGGGCTATATAGTTCAAAGGCTCCTATACATACCCCAAGCAGAAAACTATATTTCAAAGTGAAAAGGGGTGATGATGAAACGCTCAAGAAGCAAGGAAGAGAATTAGATTTTGGATGTAGGCTTTTAAGGAGAACAATATATCCATAAAGTAGCAGAAAGTATTCTAAGAACTAAGCCAACACGAATGGAGAAAGGAGATTCTACTGATAGGGATGATATGATTGCAGTTAGGGATATAGACAGGCAAGATGGGGCTGGAATTTATTGGAGAAAACTGGCAAAGGAGCCACGGTGTTAGGAGCAAATAACTAGAGAGGTGATAATAAAATGGGAATATGTCAAGGATTTATTTGGACTGCGGGTTAGAGATTGCCTTCCCTATCAAGGATTGATATCATAGAGTATAGGCATAAAAAAGAAATAGGGGAGTCCTAAACAAAAGACCATAACTAGTAGAGTTTTTAGTAGAACCTGTAACAGAAACTGCCATTAAAAAGGAATAATTAGTAGAGCATATAAAATATTGCACGAGAACTGTAAGAATCAATCAGAGGAGGTTAGAAAGGCTTGGGAATTGAGACTGGATAAGCAATTCACAAAGGAACAGTGGGAGGGTATATATATATATTTCTCCCAAATGTGCAACGAAATCTAGAAGAGTTAGGATTTTTCTTGGAAATGTTTACATGGATATATTTATACCCCAAGTAGATTCCAGAGAATTTTTCCTCCAGTAGACAGCAAATATTGGAGATGTGACAGGGAAGAAAGAGGTGACTGGGAACATGTTTTCTGGGAGTGCAGTGAGTTGTCTGACTTGAGTATTCCCTGTGGGATGCACTGTCGGAGATGCTTGTTGGGCATATTGGTGTGACGGAGATTTTTCTCTAAGTTATGACACAATTGGAATTGCCTAGACATCATTAAGGTCTTTCGTGTCTCGTAATTATGGTGGCTGCCAAAAAAACAAGTGATGTGAAGTTGTTAAATCTCGCCGTTTATTCTCACTGATGGGTTTGGATCCGATCCTTTGCTCTGACACGGCCGATAGCAAAGCTCAAGGTTTGCCAGTAGCTCGAGACCAAGCCCCTTATCCCACAACGCACTGCTGGAATTACCTCAGATCTAGTTTGCCACGGCAAGAAAGATCTCGGTGATCCAGTTAGCTAGGACCATTTTGACAAATCGCAAGTAAAAAAACTTTATTTCCAGTCTTTTCGGTGATTGCTAGTGTTCAGTGTGTTTCTAGTTTAAAATAATATAGTTAAGTAGGTTAGTTTTTGTAGCGATCTACCCTGTGTGTAGTTTTTTGTTTCTTGGTGTTAGGCCCTTTCTTGGCCCTATTTAGCATTACTATCTTTAATTGTTAGTAGTTTTCTTAGTGGGGGCTTAGTTAGCCCTGTATTTAGCCTTTACAGGTATTTTTTTGTGCTGTTCTGTTAAAAGAATGTCGGATGAGAGAGAGAAGCCTCACCCCAAATCGGGGTTTAAAAAGTGTCCAGATTGTGGGCAGAAAATGTCCATTATGGACGGACATGTCCAATGTGTCTATTGTCTGGGGGCTAAACACCTCCAAGACTCCTGCAGTATATGCCATTCCTTTTCATCTAGGGTTCTCTTAGAATGGAGGAGAAAACTAATAGATAGGGGTTTATTGCAGCATTCTGTTTCTGAAGTGTTGGGTAGCCAGGAAAGTGCCAGCACTTTGTCAAAATCTTTGAAGTCTTCTGATTCCAAACAGACCAAGAGGGCAAAGAGATCAGAGGGTACAGGGTCATCGGCTCCACAACTCTTGGAACCGAGTGTCCCTTTGGTTTGGAGCCAGCTCCCAGTCTTGGAGCCGGTCTCCGAGGTCCCCTCATCTCCTCTGCTCCAATTAGCACCTTCGGTGCGCTCCTCTAAGTCTTAGATCAGCCTCTCTGATTTGGATATGGATCGGCTAGTGCAGAAGCTTCAGTGCATATTTCTGTGACTGGGACTGTCATTGGTTTTGTTTGGTTCGGAGTTATATAGTGCAGAAGCTTTTAAGGGCACCAGGACTTGCTAAATTGTTGTCGGCACCGACCACTTTGAGCCAAAGACAATTGAACCAGATTTGACTACTCCTCCTCCGAGCCGTACTGGACCCTCTGAGACGAAGGAGCCGGAACCGATGATTGTCGAACCCTTGGAACCGAGACCCGCACTGGTGTTATCGGTTCCATCTACTCGGATGTCCTCGGCGCCGACCGAAGGCGCTAGGAGCCAACGCTCTCCTGTCGTGTCCGGGGAGGATAGTCGGACCGATATATCTGTGCCGACTCTTCCTCTCGGGGCTTCGGCTGGGATGAGTTCGGCTCCTACCTCAGACTCTGAGCCTATGGTTTCGGTGCGGGAGGATCAGATGGTCCGTTCCGGTCCGTCTACCCCTTCTCGTTGGAGCCATGGTGCTTTCGACGCCATGAGGAGAGTCATGTCTCCTAAGACATCGTCAGCATCGGTTCCGCCTTCCCTCTCCCCTCAAGTTCCTGTGTCCGCTTCTTTATCTACCGGTCCCCCTGCATAGCGTAGAGACCCTGAGCCTCAAGTACCCCCATAGGGCATCCCCTGCTCTTCCGAGACCTCCCCAGATCCCCCCCCCACTTAGGTGGTACCCAGGAAGAGATTGTGCAAGAGGAGGCACTTGGACTCCCCACAGGAGTCTTTGACCTGGATGAGTCAGAAGGGTCCCCTCGATCTCCCTCTGAGGATATCTCCTTTGCAGAGATATTAGAGATCCTGAATCAGAGGGGTGGTTGGCAGTTTAAAACCCCTACTGAGGACGAGTCAGTGCTCTTAAAGACTTTTGTCTCAACCTTCCACTTCTTGGGTGTCTCCGCCTTACAATGAACTCATGGACCTGATCTCTCATAAGGTGTGTCAGTCGCCGGAGGCCATGGAACCTGTCCCTTGGAAGCCGAACAAGTTATCTCTGCCCCAGTGGACAAAGCCTTTTTCACCAAGGGAGTGCCTGTTGATGCCATGGTGGTAGCTGCAGCCACCATAAAGGAAGTGTCTGAAACATCCACATCTATCCATCCTCCTAATAGAGAGTCTAGGATCATGGATGGATATAGGAAACGCATGTTTAGTTCAGCAACCTTTTCTCTTCGATCACTAAACTATTTAACAAAACTCCAGAGATATCTCCTGAAAGAGCTAGGAGATGCCCTTCAGGGTACGGTAGCTGCAGGGGTGGCTGACAGAATCAACACACACAGCTTGCTACCCTAAATTCGGTTGTGAACTCGTCCATGCGTCTCATATTATATGCAGCTGATGGTTCGAGTAGAGCTGCTAGTTCATGCATTGCTCTGCAGAGACAAGCCTGGATGTGTCTCTGTTCCTTTGCGGAGCCCTTTAAGTCTTCCTTTATTAACACCCCGTTTGATGGCTCATCACTGTTTAGGCCTAAAGTAAAGGAAACATTAACCAGGTGTGAGCAAGAAGGGAAGACCCTATCTGCCGTTGGAGTCGGTTTTTCTATCCCTACTCGGCCCTATCCCAAGGGCCCTAAGGGCAGAAAAATGTGGTTCTGGAAAGCACAAGGGACCTTCCAGGACACACGTGGAGAACCCCCCTCTAGAGGCAGAGGAGGGGGTTATAATGGAAGACACCGCCCGCGCAACAGAGGACAGTTCTCTGGTCAGCTCTATCGGCGACCCTGAAGGGAGGCCGGACTGTCCGGCTCTGGAGGCAGTCGGGGGTCGCTTATCTTTGTACCCAGAAGCCTGGCTAAACATAACGTTGGATACTTGGGTACAAAGCATAATTTCCAGAGGATATTTCATACCGTTCTCTACCCGTCCCACTCCTGTATACAGAATCCCAGATGTTCCACCCTGTCTCAGGGAACAAGCAATCATAGAGGTCCACAAATTGCTAGAAAGAGTCATCCAACCAGTCCCAGCAGACCAAGTTGGATTCGGAGCTTACTCAAGATTCTTTTTGGTACCAAAGAAAACAGGGGACTGGAGACCTATCTTGGACCTCAGCAGACTCGATCAGTTCGTAAAGAAAGAGAAGTTCTGAATGGTCACGCTTCAGTCCATTCTTCCCTTCCTAGGGAAAGGCAATTGGATGTGCTCCATAGATCTCAAGGATGCGTACTATCACATAAAGATGAACAGAAGCTCCAGGGATCACCTGTGTTTCCGGCTGGGAGCCAGTCATTACCAGTTTTGAGCCCCTGCCCTTTGGTCTCACCACAGCCCCCAGAGTGTTCACCAAATGCATGGCAGTGGTCACGGCTCACCTGAGGCGTCTAAGATTCCCGGTGTTTCCATAACTAGACGATTGGCTCCTCACCGCTACCACCAGGCATCAATTGACTCAGGCAACACAATACATTCTGACACTCTGCCATCAATTAGGCATTACAGTCAACTTCGAAAAGTCTGCCTTATCGCCATCGCAGCATACTGTTTTTATAGGAGCAGAATTAGATACCTCAACCACCACTCTACATCTTCCAATCGAAAGACTCTCACTTCTCCGCTAACACAGCAACTCACTGGTGTCAAAGAACAAAGCTACAGCAGCAGAGGTCTTCAAGGTGCTAGGTTTGATGGCAGCTGCAGTCCTGGCTGTACCACTCGCAAGGATGCATATGCGAATCCTTCAATGGCTCCTCTTTGCTCAGTGGTCTTACCAGAAACTGCCGATGCACCACATCATTCTCATCACAGATACCTGCAAGAGAGACCTTCGGTGGTGGTTGACGTCTCTTCATGTCACAATCGGAAGGCCCTTTGTCCCCCCCCCCCCCCCCCCAAGTAGCCACTGTGATCATGGATGCTTCCCTGATAGGGTGGGGGGGGGGCATTTTCAGGGAAAAGACTGCCCAAGGCACATGGATGGATCAAGAGTCACATCTGCATATCAATGTTCTGGAGTTGAGAGCGGCACTTCTGGCATTGCAGTACTTTCAGGACTTTCTTCCTCTAGGAACTATTGCAATTCAGACGGACAACATGTCAGTAGTCTGGTACTTGAACAAGCAAGGTGGAACCAAGTCTTACCCCCTTTGTCGAGATGCCCTCTGTGTCTGGCAATGGGCTGTGTCATCCCAGCGTTTTCTGTTAGCAACGCGCATCCCGGGAAAATCCAACATGATAGCGGACAAGCTAAGCAGGGTGATATTCCTCCCTCACGAGTGGTCTCGCAAACAACAGGTTGCGGAGTTGATTTTCCGCAAATGGGGCCAGCCTTGCTGCGACCTCTTTGCCAGCCGCATCAGTTCAAAATGCAGAAGCTACTTTGCCCTAATACCACCTCCAGGACATCCCCCGAGAGATGCACTCATACATGATTGACCCCTGGGTGTCCTTTATGTATTCCCTCCCTTTCCATTAATACCCAGATTTTTACAGAAAGCAAAATCTCTGGGAAGGACTGTTATCCTCATAGCCCCCTACTGGCCTCAACAGATTTGGTTCCCGTTTCTCCATCACCTGTTGGAAGATCCATGGAGCCTGGACCCAGTTCAACCTTCTGACGCACCCATCAGGGGACCTCCATCCTTCCCTGCAGTATTGGCTAATCCACTTCCCCTAATTGCCAGGCTTCATTCAATTTCAGAAGATACAAGACAAATTCTCATGTCTTCTCACAAGCCATCCACCAGGAAATTATACTGCAGTAAGTGGAAAAGGTTCTCAGTTTGGGCCAACACACAGAAAATTGACCCTTTCCAAGCTCCGCTATCATCCATTTTAGAATTTTTGACAAAGATTTTTAAGGAAGGGGCAGCAGCTGCTACAGTTCGAGTCCAGTTAGCCGCCATCTCAAATTTCCACCTTGGATTCGATGGCTCAAACGTTATGAGCCATAAGTTATCTAAAACTTTTCTTAAAGGTGTTCTTCACATGAGACCTCCTGTCAAAATTCCTTATTCTCCCTGGAATTTGAACTTTATGCTGTCTCAGATTATTCTCCCCCCTTTTGAACCAGCATCTTCTTGTGATCTCAAATATTTATCCTGGAAAACTATTTTTCTAGTGGCCATTACTTCTGCCCGCAGAGTGTCAGAACTCCAAGCATTATCTGTCAGCCCACCTTACATGATTTTCCATGCCGATAGAGTATCTCTCAGAACAAACCCCTCATTTTTGCCTAAAGTCTGTTCTGAATCCAATATCAATCAGGTCATTGAACTGCCAGTCTTTTTTCCCAGCCACTCTTTTTTTTTTTTTTTTTTTTTTTTAAATTGGAATACATGCTGCACAAACTGCACGTACACAGCTCAGATTTTATCTTGACAGAACTAAGGATATTAGAAAATCAGATCAACTTTTTGTATCCTTTTCAGAAGCCAGAAAAGGTAATCCAGTGGCTAAAACAACTTTATCTAAATGGTTATCAGCTTGTAATATCCTTTGTTTATGCGAATGCTAGCATGCATTGACACACAAACCTAAGGCTCATTTTGCCAGAGCTGTTTCTACGTCTTCTGCCTTTCAAGCTAAATTGCCCCTTGACAATATTTGTGCTGCAGCCACATGGTCTAAGCCTCATACCTTTATCACACATTACAAAGCAGATAAGGCTTCCATGGACAGATCTTCCTTTGGTTTCACGGTACTGAAAAACGTACTTCCATGAGCCACCCAAGATTGAGGGTGCTAGGGACGCTACCCATCAGTGAGAATAAACGGCGAGATTTAACAACTTCACATAAAGAAGTTTATGTACTTACCGTAATGTTCCATGTGAGTTGTTTATCTCGCCTTTATTCTCACGTCCCTCCCTCCTTCTCCCTCCTGGCTGACAGTAGTCTTAGAGGCTAGTACTATCCTGGCTCCTCAGTACTTCTTTCCTTTGGAAAGTGTTCCCCTTTTAGAGTAGGGTAATGGTATATGTATATATTTGCAGCAAACAAGATCTGAGGTAATTCCATCAGTGCATTGTGGGATAAGGGGCTTGGTCTCGAGCTACTGGCAAACCTTGAGCTTTGCTATCGGCCGTGTCGGAGCCGAGGATCGGCTCTGAACCCATCATTGAGAATAAAGGCGAGATAAACAACTCGCATGGAACGTTATGGTAAGTACATAACTTCTTTTTAGAAAACGGAAGTCAAAATCTAAACCATGTTAGAAGTAGTAGGGTTGCCACCTTTTAACAAGGCCAAAGTGGGACATGGGGGTGTGGCCAGTAGGACAGGGGGTGTGAACAATATGACACTGGCCACACCCCCCCCCACCACGACATCACCAGAGGTGTTATAGATGCAGTATTACAGTTATGGGTACAACATTGTGACATTACAGCATACCGAAAACTCAAACCATTTAAATGAAGTGAAGCATTACTGCAAAAACACATTACTCAGTTGTAACAGTAATCAAACTTTAAAGGAATAAAAAATCACACTACTCATTAAACAGGCACTTTGTTTATAAAAGTAAAAAAAATTCATAAACCAGCCATGATTATTCTGAAAGAAAAATCCACAAACCACACACAAGCCAAGTATAAAATTAAGACTGTTTTTATTGTAAATTTAAGCTAAAACAAAGAAAAACACAAAACTACATACTGCACACTAGCAAATTAAAGCTAAAGCAAAGAACACCACAAAAGTACATACTGCACACTAGTACACTAAATCACTTTTTTTTTTAAAGTGTATTTTGAATTAGATTTTATGGCTTGAAGATGGGCCCGGTTTGAAACAATATTTGAATGAAAGTCACTCCATTTCATCCGGTAATTTACAGTCATCATTAGTTCAGCTTTTAACAAGTATACACTACATTGGTTTCGCACATCTGTCCATTTTCCTTTCACCAAAGAAAAAACTCTTTCTGCAAATGCATTTGATGTCGGTATAGACAATACCCTGGCAATTACTGGATATAGTGCAGTCATCTCGGGCCCTTCTCTGAAAAGCTTCAGCCATTTTTCTCCTGGGGTCAAGCTTGTCTTACATAACTGTTTGAGAAAGGGCCTAATTGCCAAGTAGTCACTGAAAAGATGGTCTTCATCTACATCCTGCAGACTCAGGGCAGTGGTCTCATTGAATATGTCACTGAAAGCAAAGGGTTCAGTTAGACATAACTTAAACAGTGTAAACAAGTAGTTGTTTTCAGTTTAATCAAACCAATGTTCTAAGTACTTCACTGCTGTCTCCAAGAACACAATGCTGTTTTCAGTTTGTTAGCAGAAGTGCTGTCTAATGTGCTCATAAGTTTCCCTCGAAAGAAAGCACCTTCAGCTCTTTCCTGCAGTTTTTGCTTCAGAGAGACCATTACACGCACAGCTTCCATGGCTTTAAGTCCTGATTTTTCTAATGTACTTATATGTTCATTGAAATCAACAAGAACAGCACAGAGAAAGTGCAAATAGTACTGGGGCAGCGTAGGCAATTCATTCTCACTATGCTCATTAGCTGAAAAGTACTGCCATAGCCATATCTGCTGAGGGGTCTCCTCCCTAGGAGAGGAAGTAGGACTGGAGCACTGGGAGATTTTTCACTACTCTTTCAGTGGCAGGCAGTAGTGACAGCCACCTTGTTGGCACATGTCTTAATAGACACTCAAATTCCATGCCACAAAACTCAAAGAAGTCTTTCATGTCCCTGGTTCTTGTGGCAGAACCTGAGAAATGGCTGAAAAGTTTCATTACAAATACTTCCACATCGTACGATAGTTGTGCTGCAGCTTTTTTGGCTGCATTGTGAATGATGTGGGCAACACAGTTAGCCTTCTGGAGTGATGGGCACTTTTCTTTTAATCTGGTATACACACTAGATTTCTTCCCATAGTTCACACTGGCATTATCAGCCCCATATGCTGAAATGCTGTTCCAGGGCAAGGAGTGCCATTCCATAATGTTTGCAATTTGCTGCAATATGGCCTGTGCAGATTCATCAGGGTCTTCATAGAAGTCCAAAAGGCCATTCACCACCCCTTCTTCTTTAGAAAAATACCTCACAACGAGTGGAAATAATTTTATGTTCCTCTTATTGGAAGCATCTGATGAAATTGCAAATTAAGTGCCTGGTTTTTGAAGGTCATGCAGGAGGCATTCCAATGAGTGCAGTCCCAAAACATTTTTGACTATGACTTCAGCCTTGGTTCTTCCACAAGATAGTTTCTTTGCAATGTCTGAGTCGCCATACAACTGGCTAGCCAACTTTATGGCACAGTCCAAGCTGTTGTAGGAAATGTGCTTAACAGCATGGAACACCTCAGAGGCTTCTGCTACAATGATCCTAAGTTCTGGCTCCTCAGTGTTTGTGTTCCTTGCCCACTTAGTCATCAGGTGACTGGATTTAGCTTGAAGAACAGCAGTCTTATGTTGTTCAGTTGCCTCATGTCGTGCGACATCATTTCTTCCACCGTGGGTCACTAGAAATTCTCTCTTACAGTACCTGCAGAATGCTTTGACATCACTGCATCTCTCGATCCAGTTGAAATCCGTTTTCCAAACATCCTGCCACTTGCACTTTCTCTTGTTGCTGGTTGACTGCGGTGAAGCTGCTGCTCTCTTCATTCTTGAATCTGTACTTAGCTGATATGCAACATATTTAGCAAAACTGTGTTAGTAGGTGCAGTAACATGTGAACTGGTAGAAACAGTGGCACACGAAAGCACTGGCACATGAAATCATTGGTTTGAAAAAGACTGGCACCTGATATCATAAAAACATTGGCATATAAAACATGAAGCAGCTTAACGTTCTTTGATATAGATTCAGTAAAGAGCTGAGAACGAACTGGCCTTGGCTCTAGATGATTGCCACTGTTAAACGTCCCAACGACCCCATGTGCAAAAATGGGAAAAAGGGGTTTTAGATGGATGAATACAGACACTGGCTTGAAAAACATTGACATATGAAAGAACTGGCTTGAAAAACATTGGCATACAAAAGAACTGGCTTGAAAAACATTGGCATATGAAAGAACTGCAAATGGTGCAGAAAAGAATTAACATTACAAGACATTTGAAAAAGGTAATAGTAAAATGAGGTAAAGTAAGGGGGCATTTTGGCCATTGAAAACTTTGACATTAACGCAGCTCGTAAATGCATTATTTTTACAGCTGAATATAACCCCCACCCCACCCCTCCAGAAAATAGTTACACATTTTCACTGTACCAAAAAACACTAAAATGAGAATGCACAGTGGATACCATAGACCTGATTTAGTTTTGACCACAGCAGTTAAAATAAATGTATAGCACTAATTTACACAGCACAATGATCTACTAACGAACATGCCCAACAGCAGCACTGTCAGATTATAATGAAAGCAGTACATTGTAAATTTATTGAAGACATCACTAACAAAAAAATACAAACTTGCTACTTATAAAAGCAAACTATCCAGTAACGACATGGTTTAGCACAATGTCAAATGCACTGCATTAACTTCTGAGCATGCATCCACAAGAAAAATAAAGGATGGAAAAAGTCTGTAAACATTTAATTTTTAAAAATACTTCTTGCAAGAGCAGCTAAAGTAAACTACAATATACGGCAGACTCCATGGACCCCTTTTACCTCAAAACATAGCAATTAATAGTAATTTACCCACAGTGATGCAATAAGCAGGCCAAAGCAAAATCAGCACCCCCATATTCACACATTACAAGCAAAGAAGGACATTTTAACCTTATTAAAGGCAGCATAAAAAATAAAATGCACACATTTACAACTATAAATGAAAGTCTTGAAACAGCTTCAGCAAGTTGGCAACATGTACCTACTAGAATAATAAATGCACTAGATTAACTATTAACATGACCCCTCAAAAGGTAGACCTGTACCACATGCACATTGACTTGCAAGAACAGGAAAAATTACCCAAATGGTATATCCTAACTTCCTGAAAACAGCATTAATTGCACACTTTTCCACACAAAAAAAGGCAAACTATGCTCTAACATTTTCTATCTGCAAACAAAGTGCCCTGAAAAAGCTACGACAATAGAAATACATCACACTACATTTATATTTAAGACTACCCCCCACCAGAAATAAACAAAACTTCTATACACACAGTTCAGCCTTTAAAAAGTAATGCTTCCCAATCATACCCCCAACAACAATCAGTTACATATACATACAAACACAGGTGTTATATCTTTAAAATCTACTACTCGAAAATCTCAAAATAACCACTGCACAGATTTAAATACGGCGTACTGCACCCCCCATCTACCTCTAAACATTAAAAACTTAAATAAAGCACAATATTCCCATTTAAAACTACTACTTGAAAATCTCAAAATAACTACAGTACAAATTTAAATACTGTGTACTGCACCCCCATTCACCTCTAAACATTAAAAACTTAAATTTAAATATAAGCATAATATTCCCATTTAAAATTACTTGGAAATCTCAAAATTATCACTGCACAGATTAAAATACCCCATACTACACCCCCCCATTAACCTCTAAACATTAAAAACCTAAAGCACGATATTCCCATTTTAAATAACTAAAGCCACAAAATACTATGTACTTACCACTATCATAGTTTTTGCTGGACTAGCTGGCTACCTTCCTGCTGGAATGGCTAGCTGGATGACTGGCTCTCTGTCTGCTAAGTGGCTGGGCTGGCTAGCAGGCTCCCTTGCCTTGCTGGCAGGCTCCCTTGCTGGATTCTTGGCTGGCTGGCTAGCTAGCAGGCTCCCTTGCTGGCTTCTTGGCTGGCTAGCTAGCAGGCTCCCTTGCTGGCTTTGTGGTTGGCTGGCTAGCTAGCAAGGTATCTTGCTGTCTTCTTGGCTTGCTAGCAGGCTTCCTTGCTGGCTTCTTGGCTGGCTTCCTTGCTGGCTTCTCAATCCTTTCCAGTTTCGAAACAGTTATTAGCAGCTGTAGAGCACTAATACACATAACTGCTCTACAGCTGCAACCTTTGTAGGGCTCTTCCAACGCAAATCCACACCCCCTTCCATCCTTGCAGCCAATTGCTGCTTGAATTACACCACCCAGACCTAACAGGGAATACCTCTAAGTGCAGGTCCGGGTTGGTGATATAGCCGCATTGCTGTGGAATAACCAGAAGTATTTTCGGCTTTTCCACGCCAATTCAGCTACACTGAAAAACGGGACTTTTAAAGTCCCACTGCCTGACAATGCGGGCAACGGGATGAAAAGGCTCAACCCGTGAGTGTCCCGCTGAGAACGGGACGGGTGGTAACCATATAGAAGTGACTATAGTAACAGAGATAAAACAATTGGAACTGAGATCTTTAGAAAAAGGTAGTAGGTGCAAACTACATAGGAAAAAAATGGGAATTGTGGGAACAATACAAACTGGGAGGAATGAGCCTTAAAAGAGGGCAGGACTTAAATGAGCTGTGTAATGTTTGATGGAAAATGTTTGCAACTGCAAGTGTCAGTATGGTTTGTGATGTAAAACGCTTGCTACTAGGATTGCGTCAGTGTGGTTTGTTTCATTTATATAAATGTATGATTGCTTATGTCATAAGTGATAGTTTAATAAAGATGTTTCTTTAAAAATGGGGCAGGAAGTGAATAATTTATGTAATGTTGCTTAGATTACTTGATAGATAGCAGTACATGTGAAGCATAATGTTTGTTAATTTTTAATTTGTTAATATAGTTTACTTTTGTATAAATGTCCCTATATCACAAGTGACAATTCAGTAAAGTTGTTTAAAAAAAAGAGAGAGAGAAAAATCACTTGGTGGAGACATCAGATGTCTGTAAATCCAGATCTCCCCTTCTCCCTCCTGGTTCCAAAGCAGTCACCACAAGAAGGCGCAGGGTGTGTAGGACAGGCTATGTAAGGACCATTCTCTAGAGGTTCCTATACTCTTGTCCTACCACCTCCCAAATGTATTAAGCTTTGGTAATCTAGCCATATAGCTAAGGCTACTGCAGCAGTGATCAGTATGGTGAACATAACGCAGTTATGTATGTAAACGTAACCATAACCGTAGATGTTCAAATGATCACTTTTGCAGTAGACACTGCCTTCCTCCATCCCTGTGTATTTTGTTATTTGTTTTATGCCAGGATGTGACTATTTTTTGTTCTTCCTAGCATTGCCCTTTCAGAGCTTAGCCTCCTTCTCTGTGTTAGCAGGGAAGCTGTGAATGGCTTGGCACCCAAGCTTGTCTTTTGGTCATTTCCTCTTAAGTTTGTCCCTACAGTTTGGGCATGTGGTAGGTACCCTGAAGCTTCAGAAACTGGCCAGCTGTTGTATTCTTGGCAGAATGTAACCCCATATAGCTGAGACTACTGCAACAGTGATCATTTGATCATCTGCTGTTATGGTAAGTTTACTTATACTATTGTACTTTAGGTTGCTTATATACCTAGGAAAAGATACATTTTGTAAGATATTTGAGTCCTGTAACCTAATGGAAAGTTTTTTGTTAGAACATGTGGGTGGGGGAAGTAAATTATTCGTAGAATGCACGTTTTTCAGGGCAATTCTACTATGTAGAATCCCACCGTGCACACGTGGACAGAATCACACACACACACACAATTTAGAACTGGTGAAATATTTGTAAACGACACGGAAAACTGTCTTAAAGCAATGTTACACACTTAAAAAAAAAAAAAAAAAGAATTTGTGGGGTGAGAAGTTCAAGTTACACTACTCATGAAAAAAAGTGTTTTTTCATGTAGTCATAAATCCCCCCTTCCCATTTTTCTATGGTGTTAGGTTGTCACATTATCATTGCTCAGTGTACCCAAATCACTTGGAGGTTGCCTAATGTAATGAGTATTATAGGGACATGGGATACATTAAAGTGTATGGGATGACCAAAAGCATGTTATTTTTGTGGGGCATGGGATACATTAAAGTGTATGGGATGACCAAAAGCATGTTACTTTTGTGGGGACTTGTTTAGTAAATGAATGTGCAGAGGTTGAGATGTAACCATGTGGGGAAAAGTACCATACAGTCTAATTTCAAGAAAGAATGGTGGGATATGTAAAAATCAAAATGGGGAATTTTCAGTTTAATGATAAAAACAAAAGAAGGAAGTCTATGAGGAAGAGAATGATGACAGGGACATCTAACATATGAGAGTAATGTGGAAAATGTAAGAGAGAATAATTTAGATAATGAGGAATAGATGATGATGACGACCTAGAGGTGGAAGTAGACTCTCAGAACATCACGATGAGGGACAGGCTCAGAATTTTGCAAGTAGAGATGTAAGAGGTAGAAATAGAGACTGGTAATTTGTTTGAGTTATTAAAAGAGAAAATCAAGGCGATTGTGATCCAGAAGATAGTAAATATGAGTTTTTTTTGTAGGAGAAAGAGTAAAGGCAAGGAAGAACCCCCCCCCCCCAAGTTTTAAAAAGGAAAGAACATTTAGGGATGGTTTCTCTGAATGTGGCTAGTATTAAAATGATAGTCAAGTGGTTTATGTATTACAGTAGTGTAGTACTATGGATTCTGATATAATCTAATTTACAAGTGACAGTGTTGGTGAAAATGAGAGGGTGCAAACAGGTTGTGGGCTGAAACTACTTTATGGAATTTGGGGCAAGATCAGTGCTTGGGTGTAGTATTTATATTAAAAATATGCGATTATATTATGGTATGTGCAGGAAAGGTAACAATAGATGTTAGCTGGTAAAGAGAAGTGTTAAAAATGGGTATTTACACATGTACAGGAGTTAAAGGAATGGTGTATTTATTTGAAGAGTTAAAGGCAGTTGTAATTGTAAATATGAAAATAGTGTTGGGGGGTTTTGTGATATGACAGGAAGAGATAGAAAGGTAGCATTTTCTGTTAAAGTAAGAGAAGTAATGCAGTATAGAGTTTTCTTTAGGGAAGGAGAGGCAATTTACATGTAAAAGATGAAATCTAAGAACATAAAATGAATATTTGATTATCTAAAGTGTTAAAAAAGTTGGAGTTTTGGCCATTACTATTTTTTTTTTTCATTTAGCAATAAAGATGGATATTTGTGAAGATGAAAGTGTAGTTAAGGAAGGGAGGGATATTAAAAAGTTGACAAGCTTGAATATTCCAGAAATTTTGGAAAAATAAATGAAAGATTTATGGAAAGATTATTTATCTTATTTCTTTTTATAGTACCGGACTGACTAGTGTATGTCATTTAAAAAGTATTAAAAAAAGATACATTGAGCTAGAAGTGAGTGTCACAAAAGGAAAAGAGTAGGGAATATGAAGCTATAAAAACAAATGGAATGAGATTAAAAGTGAAGTTAAGGGTATTTCTTAAAAGAAAAATTGTATGAATGACATATAGACAAGGTAGAAAAGTTATTGTGTAAGCAGGTGTAATGTCTGAAAAGTAAGAAAAGTATTTTGGCAAAATTGCTGAGGATTACTGAACTTTTAATAAAGGAGTTGAGACAAGGATGGAAAGGTTATATTTAAGCAGCAGGAGATTGGGGATTATAATAGATACTATAAAATAAATGCATAAGGAAGATAAGGTTAAGAAAAACTGCAAATGGGAGTTTAAAACTTTTACAGAGGAGGTAATAAAACATTTACAGAAGGATATGGCATTGGAGGAATTTAATGATTTTCTTAAAGGCAGGATCCAGTGCCATGGATAGATGGAATGAGTTAGTGTACAGAGGTTTAGAAGATTGCCAGAATACAAATTGGTGAGGTTTTGAAAGTGGAAGGGGGGGGGGGGGTTAAAGATAGAAAATTGTATGAGGGAGTTATAAAGCCTGTATTGAAAAGGAGGGATAAGGATGGTATTTGAAACTGGAGGCCTAAAACTTTAACTATAAAATTATGATAAATTGTGTGTGAGGTTTGAGAAGCTGTTGCTAGAAGTTTTGGAAGAAAGGGTGTATGGATTGAAAGGGAGACAAGTTCAGGAATTAATTGTGGTTAAAGAGGTATTGGACAATAATTTAAGAGGAGACTAGGCAAAAGTTGCAGTAGCGAATGCAAATAAAACATTTTAATGCATTTTGAGAGTTTATAGGACAAATTAAAGCAATATAGTGTCAAAGTAAAGATTTTTATAGTCATAAGTTAGCATGTGGTTGCAGTTGTGTGACTGTTAGTAAATGAGTGTTGGTGCTCTAAAATCTCTGTTAAGGGAGTCAGATCTAGAGGTGAGAGAATGGTCTCAGCCCTACAAGTCCTGTAGTGTTTTGTTTTCTATGATTGGGAATGTAGTTAAAAGTTAGTTGCACAAAAATTTGAGTTAAGGGGAAGCATTGGTTACAAGAGGGTTAGAATTTTGTTATATACAGATGATGTGATGATTATGTAAAGGAGGTTTTTTATGGCAGAATTAAACAATTATGTGGTATGGGTAACTTTAACGTTTAATTTAGATAATAATGCCTGTAGGTGCAGCTGTCTATTTGGGGCAGTTGTTTTTGGGGGGGTTAAACATCATGATCTGATGGTCAATTTTCATTCGTTCTTCAACTAATGGTTTCAGATCCAATCCTGGAATCCCATTCTCCCATTACACTAGCGTGTGGCCTTCAAAAACACTTCAGCTCCTTCCCTACCCATAATGCACTAATCCTCAACATCCCTCAGATCTCGTTTGCTGCTTTTGCATCTAGACATGGTTGCCTTCAGCTCTCAAGTCATAGAGTGGGAGATAAGTTTTTCCTAATATAATTTTTCTTTTTCAGTTTGTTAGATATATACCTTTTTCTTTGTTTCTGTATTACTAACTCCTTCCGTACACTCTGTTTAAATTTTTACCTACCATTGTTGGTATGCCTACTTTTCCTTCCCAACCCTTGTACACTTTGTGCATTGTTGGTGTAATTAATTTCTCCTTTCTATTACACCTGGTGTAATTTCTTCAGTACCATAGGTGGTGTCTGTCCTCTCTTTCCAATAAAAAGTCTTTATTGTTGTACATTTTGTTTGATATCTCTTTGACAGGATGTCTGAAAAAGGTGATTCATCCTGATTGACATGGCAATGTTACAGTGGCCAATGTTTTCTCAACCCATGTCAGCGAAGATGAGAATAACTCAAGTATGTGAAAGATACCTTTGCTGGTGGATGCAATTGCAACAGGTATTACAAAGCCGTCCGTTTGCCTTCTCTCAGCCCATGACCATGTTGACCATGGACGCTTCCCAGATTGTGGGGGGGGGGGCATTTCCTGGGGAAAACAGTCCAAGGCACTTGGTCCCAAGAAGAGGTCAACTTGCATATCAGTTTTCTGGAGATGGGAGCGGTGCTTTTGGCATTGAAGGCATTCCAAGACCGTCCCTCTCTGAACAATTACAATCCAGACAGACATGTCAGTAGTTTGGCACATCCAACAAACACGGGGGAACCAGATCTTATCCCCTGTGTCAAGAAGTCCTCCGAGTGCGGCAATGGGCAGTATCTTGCAACTGCTAATAGCAATGCATATTACCGGGAAATCCAGCGTGATAGCAGACAAACCTCATGAGTGGTCTTTCAGCAACAAGGTGACAGAAATGATTTTCATTCAGTGGGGCCAACCTTGCTGCAATCTTTTTGCCTCTCCCCTAAACAAGTGCAGCATTTTGCCCTTACCCCACCACCAGAGGAATCACTGAGAGGTGTTCTACTCCATGATTGTCTCCCCGGTCTTCTGTATGCTTACCCTCTGACTCCCCTAATTCCAAAATTCCTGCAGAAAGCAGCCCAGTTGAAGAGCAAAGCCATCCTCATTGCACCTACTGGCCTCAACAGATTTGGTTTCCCTTCCTTTGGCCTCACCTACAGTATCCACCTTGGATCCTGGGTCCAACTCCAGACCTTCTCTCCCACCTGACAGGCATAGTTCACCCAGACATCTCAAACCTCAAACCAACAGCGTGATTTCTCCAATTCCTTTAATAGTCAGACAATCAGTGCTCTCTTCTGTCCATTCCATACTTTTATCTTCCCATAAACCTTCTACTAAGAAACTTTACAGGAGTAAATGGAAAAGGTTTATTTGCTGGGGAGAGCAAAATCAAATTGACACCTTCTCAGCTCCAGTTCAGTCGGTTCTGGGATTTTTGGCAAGTCTGTTTAGTGGAAGTGCTAGTTCATCAACTATAAAAGTTCAGCTTTTATGGTGGATTTCAAAAATTCTTCACTGCTTCCTCTAAGCTGTGCAAAGCCTTTTTGAGAGGGCACTCTCCTGCTAAGACCCCCTTATAAAGACCCCACTCCGCCATGAGATTTAAATTTGGTATTGCAAGCCTTAATTCATTCACCCTTTGAACTGGCAGCTAAATGTGATCTTAATGTCCTCACCTGAAAAACTATCTTTCTAGTTGCAATTACATATGCTAGAAGAATTTCAGAAGTTCAAGATTTATCTTCTAAGCCTCCATATTTGATTTTTCATAAGGTTGTGGGATGTTGGTCACATTATGCTTCCTGTCTAGCTAAGGTGGTGTAAGAATCCAACATCAAGCAATCCATTAAATTGCCTGTATTCTTTCTGAAATTTGAAAATAAAGGGGGAATATATGCTGAATGTATTGGATATCCAAAGGCAATTACATTTCTACATACACAGAACAAAATAATTTAGGAAGACAGATCAGTTATTTTGCTCTCTTGCACATACTAAATTGGGCGAATCAGTTACAAAGGTAACTCTAGCTAGATGGTTGACAGATTACATTTCATTTGTCTATAACAAATTGAATCTCCACTTACCAAAACCTTTAGAGGCTTATTCAGCCAGATTTATGGCAACTTCTTCTGTGAGCTTCTATGGACGATATATTTGCGGCTGCTACTTGATCAAATTCTTATACTTTTATCACTTATTACAAAGTAGATCTGGTCTCAGGGAAGAGCAGGCTTTGGCTCAACCATACTCAGAAATATCCTTCCTTAGAGTCAACCCAGTATTTTAGGTAGCTGGGGATGCTGCCCCATTAGTTGAGGAATGAATGAAAATTGACAACATAGATAAAGAAGGTATGTGCTTACCATAACATTCCATCTCTGTTGTCCATTTTCATTCTTCCTCAGCTCTTCACTCACCAACTCCCAACCTGTTTAATGACTGAATTCTGGGGAACAAGCGGCTTCAAGGACACAGCTGTCCTTCATGTTGAGCTCCAGATATGGCGCAATCTGAAGTAGTTAACTTAATTTGTGCAGTAACCTTTGGGAATCGGATCCGAGCTGGCAGTTTTCAACAGCTTTAGATCCGAGCTCCAAGCTCCTCCCCCTACCCATAATCCCCTGCCAACCCTGACTGACCCCAGATCTAGTTTGCCACGGTTTCGTTCAGCAGCTTGATCCAGAGTCTCCTGGTGTTCTCGTTCTCTTTGTGAGAAAAAATTTAACTTTTTACAACTTTTCTTTAATCTACAACTTTTCTTTAATCTTTGGTGTGAGAGTGTGTTTAGCCCCCTTTTTAGTCTAAACTCTCTTAGTTTATTTTATTTCTAGTTATCCTCCCCCTTCCTTCGTGGTTCCGTCAGTGTTGTGTGTGTGTGTGTTTGGGACCTTGTGTGTGTGTTACTTGAGTATGTCTGAGGCCCCAAAGAAAATGTTTTCTAAGTGCACCAAGTGTGGCCATAAGCTGTCCCCAGCGGATGGCCACAGTCGGTGTGTATTGTGCCTTGGGGTTGAACACCTGTCCTCTGGTTGTACCATTTGTGCAGCATTCAACCCCAGGGCACTTAAGGACCGGAGGTCTAAGCTGATTCTGACAGGTCTTCTGCCCCCGGACTCGGCTTCTACCTCCGGTCCTTCCGTGGCTCCCGCTGCGGCGGCTGCCACTCCTGCTTCCCTCCCCCGGCCGGGACTCAACCTCCCGCCTTAGGCTCGGAGGAGAGGGAGGCTAGGAAAGAAAGGAGGAGGGAGAGGCACCACAAGTGGCGGGCCAAGGCCTCCGCTTCGGCCCCCCGGCTAAGCAGTCTTCTCCCACCAGGTCTTTTGGTTCTCCTCCTCCTCGGATCCGGTCCCCGTGCTTTTCACCTGGTCCTGAGGAGGAGGAGACCCAATCTCCTTCAAGGTCATCGAGGCGACACTCCCGCCCCGCCTCGTTGAGATCTACGAGAAGTCTCACAGATGCAGATTTGGACCAGATGATGAGAAGATTCCTCCAGGCCCAACTGCAGATGGGAGTGCTCCTGCCTCCCCCCCCCCCCTCCGGGGGGGGGGAACTCGACCCCCTTCTTTGCCCCGATAGCTCCTTCTCCGTCCCGTTTCCCGGGTTCGGAGTCTTCGGAGCCAGGCAGCCTTGGAGCCGGGGGTGTGTCGGCACCGATAGTCTTGGGTACTTCGGCGCCAACACTTCCCTCGAGTCTGTCTGGTCCATTTTCTTTGGATCCAAGCTCTAAGAGCCAAGGGCTGAGCTTCGGATCCGGTGGTATCGGTATGCCTTCGGCTCCGTCCGGGTCGGAGCATGCTGGTCCGTCGGATCTGATCGCTTCAGTTCCGGCCCCGATCCGTCAGTCGAATCTGAGGGAGAGTCTGCTTTCGGATCCCAGAGAGAGCAGCTCTCCCTCTGCATTCGACGTGGTGGAGAGGGTTCTGTCGAGGGATTCCAGGCCCACGACCCTTGCCACGGCACCACCCTGCACTCCTTCTCAGTTGGGCCCGGCTTCCATCACCCAACCCCAGGGACAGCCTGCTTTGACATCCCAGGTAGTTCCATTGGAACAAGACGTTGCTGGTGAGACCTCCTCGGACAGCCCCCCTGAGGAGGTCCCTCACAAGCGAAGGTGCAAGAGGAGGCACCTGGACTCCCCGGAGTCCTTGACTGGGGACACGGATTTGGAGGAAGGGGAAGTCTCCCCAAGATCACCCCCGAAGATGTCTCATTTGGTGACATCATGGAGATGCTCAGAATAAAGGGGGGGGTGGTCTGCCCCAAAGCCTACCTCGGACGAATCCATGTTCCTGGAGGCGTTTGAAGCAGGCCCGTCTACCTCTTGGGTGTCCCCTCCGGCGACCTCCTGGTAGACTTGATCACTACCAGGGCGTGGAAGGAGCCGGACACTGTGGAGCCAGTCCCCAAGTGCCTGGACAAGATCCTTAGCCCACCCTCTGACAAGTCCCACTGGAGTAAGGGTCCCCCTGTAGATGCCATGTTGGTGGCGGCGGCCACCAAGAGGAAACTTGCTCAGGAGAGTCCCTTGGTTCATCCCCCGAGCAAGGAGTCTCGGTCGATGGACCGCCTAGGTAAGCGGGTGTTTAGTTCAGCGACCTTCTCTGTGAGGTCTCTGAACTACATGGCACACGTGCTCCGACTGCAGCGGGACCTTATCAAAGAGTACACTGCGTCGCCCCCCGAGTCCATGTCAGCGGAGGACAAACAATTGCACTCCACCCGGATGGCCACTCTACGATCCACAGCTAACACTTCTATGCGGCTTCTGTCTCATGCCAGGGAAGGAGCCGCTAGAGCCGGTGGAGCGGGCCTTATGAGACATCAGGCCTGGCTCCGACACTGTGATTTCGCAGAACCCTTTAAGGCATCGTTCGCTAATGCCCCTTTTGATGGTTCTGCCCTCTTCGGCAAAACCGTGTGAGATACCTTGGTCCAGAGCGAAAAGGACGGGAAGACGTCTGCCGTCGGAATCCGCTTCTCTGCTCCCCAGAGGTCCTTTTCTAAGAACCAAAAGGGACAGAAGAAGATGTGGTTCGGAAGTTGCAACAGTCCCATCCTGCTCCGGACTCCCAGCCCTTCCGCGTCAGAGGAGGGCAGGGTGGACGCCACCCTAGAGGCAGAGGGGGCCCGCGGAACTTTGGATCCTGAGAACCCTTCTCGGACCAACCCACGCAACACCACTGAGGGGTTGCCCGACTGCTCCACTCTGGAGGCAGTCGGGGGGGCGTTTCTCGAAGCACCCAGCAGCTTGGGAGTCCATCACGACAGACCGCTGGGTGCTTCGCATCATATCCAGAGAATACCAAATTCCCTTTTCTCGTTACCCACGCAGCCCCAGATACCTCCCCGATGTCCCACCCGAGCAAATGGAGGTCACAGCAATGGAAATCCAACATTTGCTGGAAAAAAGAGCCATCCAACACGTCCCCCCAGACCAGTGCAGGTCCGGGTTTTACTCCAGGTTCTTCTTGGTGCCAAAAAAGACAGGGGACTTAAGACCGATCCTCGATCTCTCTTCCCTGAACCTGTCAGTAACCAAAGAAAAGTTCTGCATGGTCACTCTTCAGTCCATTCTCCCCCTTTTGCGGGAGAACGATTGGATGTGCTCTATAGACCTCAAGGATGCGTACTACCACATTCTGATGGACAGGCGATCCAGGAGGTTCCTCCGCTTCCGGCTGGGAGCCTGTCATTTCCAATTCAGGGACCTCCCCTTTGGTCTCACCACAGCCCCCAGGGTGTTCACCAAAGTGTTAGCAATGATAGCGGCCCACCTGAGGCTCCAGGGAATTAAGGTCTTCCCGTACCTGGGCGACTGGCTCCTGACCGCCACGACAAGGCATCTACTCTGTGCAGCCAGAAACTATTTTCTTCATCTAGCTCCTCGGCTGGGGATCACTATCAACATAGAGAAGTAGTCTCTTACTCCGACTCAGACTATAGACTTCATAGGGGCCAGATTGGACACAAACAAGCTCCTAGCTTTCTTGACCACAGACCGGCTACTATCCCTGAGGCTACATGTGCAGGCCATTCTATAATCTCCAGCTCCCCCGGCGGAATTGGTCCTGAGGGCTCTTGGCTCGATGGCGGCAGCGATCAACCTATTGCCAATGGCGCGTTTGAACATGAGGGTCTTACAATGGACCCTCCAGGTCCAGTGGTCCTTTCTTCACTACCCTCTGAGCCATCCCGTTCCCCTCAGCAGGGCCTGCAAGAGGGCCCTCCTATGGTGGCTCCAATCTCCGGACCTTCAGCAGGGACGCCCCTTTTCTATGACCCCTCCACTAGCCACGGTGACCACGGATGCCGCCCGCCTCAGGTGGGGGGGGGCATTGTTCGGGCAGGGCAGTCCAAGGCACGTGGGACCTCAGAGACCTCACTGCATATCAATGTCCTAGAGATGAGGGCAGTGCTGTTAGCGTTGCAAGCACTTCAGGAACTTCTTCCTGTAGGAACGATTGTGATTCAGACGGACAACATGTCGGTTGTCTGGTACATCAACAAACAGGGGGGAGCCAGGTCTTACCCACTCTGTCGAGAGGCCATGAGGGTGTGGGAATGGGCGATCTCCACTAACCGCTTTCTCTTAGCAACGCACATTCCGGGACGGTCCAACATCCTAGCGGACAAACTAAGTCACACCATCCTGTTACCATACGAGTGGTCTCTGAATCCCGAGATAGTGAATCGGATCTTTGCCGAATGGGGTCAACCCTGTTGCGATCTCTTTGCCTCTCCCTCGAACACAAAATGTTACGACTACTTCGCTGTCATTTCCCCCTCCGGGGAACCCCGAGAGACGCTCTGGAGCATGCTTGGCCTCCCGGTCTTCTTTATGCTTACCCTCCTCTTCCTCTAATGCTGAAGTTTCTTCAGAAAGCCAGTCGGTTGGGGAGCAGGATAATCCTCATTGCCCCATTTTGGCCTCGTCAAACCTGGTTCCCTTACCTTTGGTCTCGTCTGGTGAATCCTCCTTGGATTCTGGATCCCTGTCCGGATCTAATATCCCACCCTCTAGATCTCCCAGTCCCGAACCTGGACAACCTCAAACTCACAGCTTGGCTGCTCCAGTTCCACTTGTAGCTAGGACCCCTGGTATCTCTTCCCCAGTTAAAACCATTCTAGTAGCTGCGCACAAGCCTTCTACTAGAAAGATCTATAGCAGCAAATGGAAACGTTTCTCCATTTGGGCGGAACGCAAAAATTTGGATCCTTTTACAGCTCCTCTGCCCGCTGTATTAGACTTTGTCAGGACTGTTTCATCAGGGAGCTAGTTCCTCCAAAGTCAAGGTCCAACTAGCAGCTATCTCTCATTATCACGTTGGAAATGAATTGGGCCCTTTGATCACCATGAAATTGTGTAAGACCTTTTTGAAGGGCACCTTTCTGCTCAGACCCACAGTGAAGGATGTAGTCCCTCCTTGGGATTTAACGCTGGTGCTTCAGGCCTTGACAGCTCCCCCATTTGAACCTGCAGCTTCCATAGATCTTAAATTCTTATCATGGAAAACAGCCTTTCTTGTCGCTATCACCTCGGCTCGAAGGGTCTCTGAACTACAGGCCCTCTGTGTAAAACCCCCACAAGGATAGAGTTTACCTCAGGACCAATCCCTCCTTTCTTCCCAAGGTTGCCTCTGAGTCGAATATTAACCAGTCCATCAACTTGGCGGTCTTTTTTCCTAACTACCATAACAAAGGGGAATACAAATTACACTCATTGGATGTGCATAGACAACTTCACTTCTACATCCACAGGACATCTGGTCATAGGAAATCCGACCAGTTGTTAGTCTCCTTTGCCAAATTTAACTTTGGTAAATCTGTGCCTAAAGTCACACTCTCTAGATGGATTTCAGTGTATCCTTTTAGCATACGAAAGTTCGGGCAGGCCCGCACCTCAGGGAGTCCATGCCCACTCTACTCGATCTATGTCTACCACTACGGCTTTTAGAGCTAGAGTTTCTTTGGATGATATTTGCTTGGCAGCCACTTGGGCTTCATCTCATACTTTTATCAATCACTACAAATTGGACATGATCTCCAGAGGGGGAGCATCCTTTGGCTCTGCAGTGCTCCGGAACATCCTTCCATGAAGGCCGCCCAAGATTCAGGTAGCTGGGGACTCTGTCCCAAAGGTTGCTGCACAAATGAAGTTAACTACTTCAGATTAAGAAGTTATGTACTCACCATAACGTTCCATCTGAGTAGGTAAACATCATTTGTCAGCAGCCGTCCCTCCCTCCTGCCCCCTCACTTGCGAATGTTCTCATACTCAGGCCCATGGGTTTTACCCACTTATCTTGGGATTAATCATTGCTAGCACTTTCTGCTGCTGGGCAAACTTGATCTGGGGTCAGTCAGGGTTGGCGGGATTATGGGTAGGGGAAGGAGCTTGAAGCTCTGATCTAAAGTTGTTGAAAACTGCCGGCTTGGATCCGAGGTCGGATCCGATTCCCAAAGGTTGCTGACAAATGAAGTTTACCTACTCAGATGGAACGTTATGGTGAGTACATAACTTCTTCTTATATTAGTCTTTCTGTCAAGCAGCAAACAAGATGTGAGGGATGTTCGGGATTGTGCATTATGTGTAGGGAAGGATCTCAAGAGTTTTTGGAGGCCACAAGCTAGTGTAATGGTAGAGTCTGATACAAATCCATTAGTTGAGGAAGAATGAAAATGGACAACACAGATGGAAAATTATGGTGAGTACATAACTTCTTTTTTTGAAGCTGTACATAGTTTTGTGTGTTTGTACCACGTTAATAGGAGTGTTTTGTATTTAGGTTGTGGATTTTCATTAAAGCAAAGTGTCTTGAAAAAGATGGCATAGTTTCAACTAGAGAAAAACAACAACTGTACAAAAGATCAGGCTACCAGTCATTTGTATGTAACACAAAAGCTGGAAATAGACATTCAAAAAAAAGTCAGGTATAATAGCTGGGAACAATAGTTTTTTTATTGCAATGGCTAAGCTGTCCTTATTATCCTGAAACATGAATGGGTAGTCAGGAAATCCTTCTACATGGCACACCTCATCACAAAAGGTTTCTCATCCAGAAAGAGTCATTGTTCCCCTCTACTCATCGCTCATTAGACCCATTATAGAGTACGACGCCCCTTTTGGTATGTACCTCACAAGACATCTACAGCAACTGGAAAGGCCGCAGAAATACCTCACAAAGAGGATTACCGGCCTCAAACAGATGCCCTACGCAGACCGTCTAAAAAAAACTCTAGCTTTACTCCTTCGCATATCGCCTACTCAAAAGTGATCTCTGCCTAACGTACAAAGCTATGTCAAACCCAGAGCTGTTGGACATGCTCCACTTAAAGAAATCCCAATCCCTCCGAGCTACACGTTCTAGGGACCTAAACCTTATCACCACAATAAACAGAACATGCCAGAGGGATAGATTCCTGTCCCAGAGACTTCCCATACTCTGGAGTAAACTACCTATCTATATCAAACAAAGCTCCTCATTAGCACTCTTCAAGAAAAGTCTTGCACGATTGGATGGGAAATAGGAAATTCACCCCGGGGATCACCTCTGTGGCTCTGCTCGACAGTGGCACAGGAAAATAATTTTCTTGGGTGGCAAAAGCCAACCTTTTTGGCTGGGCTTGTATAGGCCCCAGGGCCGATATCCTAGTACCTATCTATGAACCTTACAGGTATAAAGAGGAAAAGAGTATTGAATTATATTAAGAAATGCAGAGTACAAACAGCAGTGCTGCAGGAAACACATTTTTAATGAAATGAGCATGTGAATTTGACAGAGAGGATTTCAAAATGGATATTCAGCAGAATATCAGGGACTGAGGAAAAGGGGAGCAATTATACTAATTGCTAGAGGGGCTCCAGTAGTAGTAGATGAGAAAAAAAAGACAAAAATGATAGATTTGTGGTAGTAATGTTCTGTTGTCAAGGGAGGAGCATTACAATGGCATGTATTTAGATTCCACCAAAAACTGTTATTAATGGAGTGTAAGACAATTTCAGGTGAAATAGCTTTCATCTGGGAATATTTATGGGTGAGGCCTGGAATTTGGTTTGCAATAGTGAAGATGCATCAGGGGACCTAGAGGGGGGCAATATAACAAGAGGGTAGATTTCTTAAATTTATGAAAATATTTGGTGTGGAAGATGTGAATTCAGCAGTAGCAACTGACAGAATTTATATATTATTCCCCAAGGTACAGTAACTTGGCTGGAATAGATATAAATCGTATTTCACAGGAATATGTGCATTTAATTGAAAACTTCAACACTCATCCAATAACTATTTCTGATCATGCACCAATAAAAACTAAGGTAAAAATGTAGGGTAATGAACTAAAAATTAGACCGAGGAATTTAAGGAATGAGTAGTGGAATTTATTTGAGAGTTATTACGGAAGATAGAAATATCTTCAGAAGTTATAGATAGTGACTAGGATAAAATAAAAATGGAGTTTAAAATAGAAATATGATTAAGAAGTAATAGAAATTACTTGGAGAGGCTGACAAAAGTTAAAGAATTGCAGAATAAGGGGAATCTCACAGAACAAGAGGAGCAGCCAATGCAAAGTGCTAAAGAGAAAGTAAGGGAGTATCTGGATAATATGCATGAGTTTAGAAAGATTGTAGTTAAACAAGTATTTTTTGATAACTCCAGAGCACAAAAACTTTTAGCAAAATTATTTAGGCGACATAGGGAACCTACAACAAGAAAAAATAACCAGAAATCCTACAGAGGTTTTAGAGAAATTCTGGAAATTTTATGAAAATTTGTATAAAGCAAGAAATGTGGAAGTCGAGAGAGACTACAAATTGAAATATTTATGAAGACTTAATTACACCAAAGTTAAAGGTAGATTAGGCTCAACAACTAACAATATAGGAGGTGATGAGATAAAAAGTGATGTATAATCAATCTTCAGGAAAATCTGTAGGAACAGATAGTATTCCTGTGGAAGTTGTTAAAGGAGGCTCATATGAGGCTCGACAACTAACAATTAAGATAGGAGGTGATGAGATAAAAAGTGATGTATAATCAATCTTCAGGAAAATCTGTAGGAACAGATGGTATTCCTGTGGACGTTTGGAAGTGATAAATATCTGGAAGATTTTGACAGTATTTTAAAAGGAGGGGGTAAGCACCAGTATCTTGGAAGAAAGCTGTGGTGACACTGTTACCTAAAGTTTGCAAAGACCCTTTAGATCCAACTTCATGTAGACCCATTTCAATTTTAAACCACAATTCTAAAGTGTTTGTACTAGCTTAAAGAATGGCAAAAATGTTGCCAAAGTTGATGTCAGTGTGGTTTTGTGAAGAGGAAGCAAACATTTGACAACTTTAATAGAACAGTGATGATCCAGAGGGAGGCAGAATGTAAGAAAATGCCACTTTCATTGGTGGATCTTGATGCAGAGTAAGCTGGGACTTTATGATTAGGAATTAGAAGCATTTGCATTCAGTGATATAATGAGGTTAATTAGAAGGATGTATTTAAAGACTGGAGGCAAGAATTAAAGTGGGAGGGTTCATCTCAGATAAGCTGTTTGAACAGAGGAACCAGGTATGGCTGTCCTCTTCTCCCCTCTTATTTGCTTTAAATGTAGAGCCTTTGGCAAAGAAAATAAGGGACACAGGAATACAAGGATATAATTGGTACTGAAACCAAGAAATGTTGTCTTTAACTGCAAATGGTATAATTTTGTACCTGATAAATCCAAAAAAGGACATCTCAGTGTTGTGGAACATTTTGAGACAGTTTCTAGTCTTTTCGATATATAAAATTAATGAAGATAAAACAAAGACTATAGCCATAAATTATGCACTTAGACATGAATTGGTTCAGCAATACCCATATTTATGGGGACATAAGATGCGTTTAGGGTATGGATTAAAAAGGCTTCTGTTATGACAGCTAAGGATATATGGGAAAAGACTAAAAAAAAGAGAATACAAAAATTGAGAAACTGGAAACTCATATTTATGGATAGTAAGATACAACCAGTGAAAATGTTTTTATTACCTATAGTCTTGTATACAGGTCAGGCATACTTTTATCAGCCAGGGTAGAAGTTGGGGACAGTAATTAAGAATTGAAGGAATTTTTCTGGGAGGGAGATAGGACAAGAGTTAAGTGGGATAGGCTGATCCTTCCAACAGAACAAGGTGGTTTAGGTTTACCTGAGTTGTAGAAATGTTTTAGAGCTACACAGTTAAGGCTATATACATAACACAAGCAGAAGGTTATAATTCAAAGTGGAAAGGGATGATGAAGCAAGGGGAAGTTCAAGAAATATGTGATTTTGTATGCAGATCATTTAGGAGAATAGTAACAGTCATACAGACTAATATATTCATAAAGAAGCATAAAGTATTCTAAGAACCAAGCCAATACGAAAATGGCAAAAGGAGATTTTGCCAATAGGGATGACTGGAAGTAGGGGTACAGAAAATGGGCAAGAGGGGTGTGTTATTTTCTGGAGAAATCTGGCAAAGGAGCCAAGATATTTGGAACCGTTAACTCAAGCAGGAAATGTAATAAAGTGGGATAAGGTCAAGAAAACATTTGGATTGCATATTAGAGACTGCCTTCCCTACCAGGACTTGAGCTCAGAGTACAGGCAAAGAGAAAGGGATTGGGTTTAGGAGAAAAAAACTGCTGTGTTAAAGTTTTTAGTCAAAGCTAGAATATAAGGGGTAATTAGTAGGGTATAAAAATATTGCATGATAACTATTAAAATTGGTCAGAGGTTGGAAAAGATTTGGAAGAGAGACTGGAAAAGCAATTTATGAGAAAACAATGGGAAGACATGTAATACTCCGAAGTATGCAGCCAAGTCCAGAAATTTAGGATGTTTGCTTGGAAATGTTTGCACAAGTGTTTGTTTATCCCAAGAAGACTTCATAGAATTTTTCCTCAGGTAGATAGCATATGGAGGTGTGATGGAGAACAAAGGTAACTTTGAACACTTGTGCGAGTGTATGGAGTTGTCAGATTTAAAAAATCCCCTACAGAGTACTGTATCAGAAATGTTGGGTAAGCAAATGGCTGCAAGTAGGGAAGTCATTTTTTTGAGCTGGGATACAGGATCTGAATTGCCTAGACATAGTAAGGCCTTAAGTTTAATTATGTTGGCTGCCAAAAAAGCATTTATTAGAAAATAGAGATCAAAGTCTACACCTTATCTCTTTGAGGTATTGAGTATTATAAAAGCGATAAAAGAACAGGAAGAAGGATCTTTAGAAAAGGGAAGAAGCAAGTTACATAGAAGTTAAATGGAAATAGTGGGGACAATAGATGCATAATAATGATCAGGAATAGGAGTGATGTTTAAAGGAAGGCAGGGAATTCAGCAATTTTTTTGTAATGTTGGACCGATGGTAAAGAAATATACGTGATGTATATTGTATTTAAATGGAAAAAATTAAAATGGTTTTCTTTTCTGTTAATGTATGTTTTGCTTGTGTTTTAAGTGATTTAATAAAGGTGTTATTTTTAAGTCATGCATTTAATGTAGTAGGTTTGGACTTGATGAAGAAAAATGTAGGGATTTAGGGGGGGTTAAAAAGAGGTTTCACTTCATAGAATAAAAATTGGAATAAGTGAAGCAGTTGGTAAACAGTAGCAGGTGATAGTTGAAATAAAACAAATTCATTTGTCATGGAATACTTTTTATGTTAATTTTAAAAAGTTTAGTTCAGTGGTTTTGGAGTAAATTATGGGAAAGGTTTATTTATTTAATGCCAGGTGACCTAGAAAAAGATATTGCATGTTGTTTTTAGTGTAGTATTCAAGGTTGAACCCAGTGAAAAGGGGAATTTTGTATTTGAACAGAAGATAAAGGGGGAAGTGCAGTTAATAAACCCAGTGGGTCCTATGGCTTCATTGCAGTTACTCTGGATTCTAAAATGTAAGAAAATATAAACCAAGTGGTCTAATAAGATTTTGGGGGGTTAGTTTGGAGAGTTCTGCAAGTAGGTAGATATTTTTGGGAGAGAAGAGTATAGAAACTTAAGAGGTAGAGTATCAAAATAAAATGTTTATTGAAGGTAAAAATTAATCTGTGGAAAATGATGGAAATGGTTGGTATAAAAACATGAGGGTATTTTATGTGAATCTGTGGAAAGGTTTAAGCAAGGATGGTACTAGGACAATTGACTCATTGCTTTCCTCAAAGAGTATAGTTGTCAGAATTGACACATTGCTTCCTACAAGAGTATAGTTATCAGAAAAGCAGAGTTCCTGTGTATCTGTTAAGAGTACACTCCCCTTTACAGGAGACTTCCTGTGAGTGCAAGTCTCATTGTTTTCAAAGTTTAATTGCTGAAGTACTGGTAAAGGTACATAAAACTAATGCTGCAAGGTGGTGTCTACAAGCTGACATGATTTACTAAACTTATGCCAGTGAAATAGCATGGGGTGTGCAGAACAGGTTAAGCAGCAGTATTTGAAAAAAAATTATGAAAACGAATTTCATATTTTCATGTTTTCATTAATGCAAAAATAGTGTGTGATATTGTCCTCCTGGGGATGGTGTGTTCAAACAATAGATGTTAGTAAATAACATTAAATGCTGTTTTGGTAAAGCAGCTATGACTTTTATGGTTTCAAAATTGCATTAATTTCATAAATGCTGTGTGACTTACAGGTAAACAGTGCCATCTTATAAAGAACATTAAGGCATACAGTGTTGCCACTATTTGCCATTAAACACAAATTGTTTTTCAAATTAATATTTTGAAATGTGAAATTATATGCATAATTTTAATAGATTTGGCAATATCACAAAACAACAGTATGCAGCCACTGGAAAACTCCTGAGTAGCTGAGCATTTCCCTCACAGATGTATTGAGTTTGTCTTGTACAATTGGAGAGCTAACCAATTGTTTGATCATAACAGTAGCATTTTTTGGCAAGCAAAACACACTTTTTTCATAAGTCTGCAATATAAAATCAGTATCTACAGACAGACCTTTGATACTAACACCCAAGTCTAACACATTGTCTACCAAATAGCAAACATAGTTTACATTTTTTGTGGCTCATGCCATTTATCAGATATTGTAACTCTAACTAATGTGTGTGTTCAGTACAGGGTTTTAGAGAAGAGCCCTCAGGAATCAATTTTCCTGGCTTAGATAATCTCAGCAAGTAATGCTGTTAATTAGCCTCTTGCCATTCAAGATTAAATGAGTTAAGAAAATAGAGGTGCAAGAAGTTTAGTAATATGTCAGGATTTTTGTGGATACTTATAAATAACCTGTTTTGAATTAAAAAAAAAATACTGAAGATGTTTTTGCGCCATGAAAGAGTTAAGTATTTGAGGAGTTAATGAGAGATGGTTAAAATGTGTTTATGCTGTTCTCCAGACAGATGTATGGGGTTATCATGGAAAAATGGGTAGGGAAAAGGCAATTGATGTGATATTTTCTGATGTTCTTCGTCTCCCATTGCTGCAGTCCTTACATATGGGTAGTCCGCTGTCCACAATCGGCCCGAATACCAAAGGGCTAGAACCGGCGTCGGTCATCGGCGCCTGAGACTGACGTCAGTACGTGCCAGTACAAATGCACATGACCGACGCCATATACTCAGTCTTTCTTGCCGCGTGGTCCTAAGCAGAAGCAGCCTTTTGCAAGTGCCGTTCGGCGTTCTGGAATTGTCGGTTTTTGAGTTTCAGACCAGAGACCAAGTTGGGCTAAGTACCCCGTTGGGGACACTTTTGTCTTTTTCTTGCCTCAGTATTGACGGATGTCAGAAAAAGTTAATAACTGTATTTCTTGTGGGAAACAGATTCCTCATAGGGATTACCATTCACTCTGTATTCCTTGTTTAGGGCCTGAGCACGACGTGGTTGGGTGTCGCTTTTGTGCTACTTTTAACAAGCGTACTATTAAACGTCGGTTGGACTGTGCTAGGCTTGTGTTTGGTAAACGTAATTACAACATGCCGTCGGATTCTCCGACGCCTGGTTCTTCTAAGAAACGCAAAGAGAAGGCTTTGCGGTCCAAACAGGATGAGTCGTCCACTCCGGACGCCGGTTCTGTAGAACCACCGAATACTTCAGCGGCTCCTTCTGAAAGTTTACCTGAGTCTCAAGGGGAGCCTTTGTTACTACAGGAAGTGGCTTCTCCTGTGTTAGGCCAGGCTGAGGGTGCTTCTCAGATGTCGGTGGTTCCCTCCCCTCTTAGGGTAGTTAGGCCTCCTCCTTCTCAAAGCAAAAGCCATTCTAAGTCTAAGTCTGCCCCTGCTGGTGCTAGTCCCCAGGGTCCAGCTCCTAGGAAGCACATGTTAAAGATGGCTGAAGATTTGATAACTTTAATTAGGGTTCTATGCCCCCTGAGAAGAGGCCCAGGGTACAGACAGAGTTGGAGGGTTTGGTTCAGTCTTCCAATGAGTCAGATTCTTCTGTGGAAGAACTTCAGGATTTCCTCCCTATTCTGATTCGGAGGCTGAGGACACTACTCCCTCGTCCCCTCCAGAAGATTTTTCTTTCTCTTAGACTTTGCATTCCATGAGGGAACATTTCAAATGGGAAGGCCAGGATTATTCTGATTCTCGTAAAAGGCTAAGAGAATTCTTGTTTTTGCCTCAGCATAGGCCCTTGGCTATTCCTCCTGTACTGGATGTTGTTCAGGATGTATTTTCTGAGGCTGCCCTTAACCCAGATTCTCTGCCTCCTGCCCGGTTAAACCAGATAGATACTACAGGGTTCCGAAGCTCACAAGTACTTATATAAGAGTCCTAGGGCTGATCCAGAAACTATTACTCAAGGCCCCAAAGGTGTTAGGGCTTCTGTGGTTAAGAATCCAGTTCCTCTGGACAAGGATGCTAGGGCCCTGGATAGGTGGGGTAAAACTGTATACCTCTTCTACTTTGGCTATGAGAGCTTTAAATTGTCAGTTTCATATGCTCAGGTATCAAAATTATTTGCTGGGCCAATTGAAATGTAAAGTTGATGCTTTAGCTGAAGGTATTGAATGTAAGGAGCTTCAGGATTTAGTGCATGCTTCAGACCAAGTTGGTAAGCATTCTTTGCAGTGTGGTTTTGATGCTTTACAGGCTTCTTCCAGGGTGGCTGCTACTAGTTCAGTTGTTCGCAGGCATGCCTGGCTTAAAGATCAGACCTTGTCAGAGCATGTTAAGGCTCGAATTATGGATGCTCCTCTGCAATCTGATTATCTTTTTGGCCCTCCAGTAGAGTCAGTTTTGAAAAAAATGGAGGAAAAAGCTAAGTCTATGCAGACGGTTAAGGACTTTTTACAGGTTCAGCCCCCTAAGTTCAGTAGAAATTGGCCTGCTAAGGGATGGTCTTTCCCCTCTTCGGACTATCAATCTAGGGGCAGGTCGAGGCGAGGTAGAGGTAGGGCTTCCTCTCAGGGCCCTGTTACTTCTAGGACTTTGAGTTCTTCTACCCTTTCTGCTGGGGAGGGCAGGAGTCAGTCCTTTCGGAAACAGACCCAATGACCTGTGTCTTCAGCTGCCGGACTCTGCCTTGCTGGCAGCTCCTCTAGGAGGAAAACTGGGACTTTTCAAAAGGAATTGGCATTTGGTTACCCAAGACAAATGGGTATTGGACATAATAAATCGAGGCTACAAATTTTATTTTCACACATTCCCTCCTTTCAAAGGTATGCCGGATGTGCCTCATCAGCAAAGACTGGAAGCACAGGCACAAATTTCTTCTCTGCTTCAGTTGGGAGCAATACAGGAAGTACCTTCTGCAGAAAGGGGCACAGGGTTTTATTCCCATCTTTTCTTAGTGCCAAAGAAAGGAAATGCTTGGAGACCAATTCTGGATTTGTCCATTCTAAACACCTTTCTGGAAATTCCAAAATTCAAGATGTTAACACTGCAACAGCTGTTACCTATGCTGGGCAAAGATCACTGGATGGTGACTCTGGATCTCAAAGAGGCCTATCTTCACATTCCTATCAGGCCCAGTTGCAGGAAATTACTGAGATTTCGGAATGGGAATTTGCATTATCAGTTCTCTGCATTGCCCTTTGGCTTGTCTACTGCGCCCAGGGTATTCACAAAAGTCCTGGCTCCAGTAATAGCTTTTCTCAGACTAAAGGGAATTCAAATTTATCCTTATCTGGACGACTGTTTGATTCTGGCTCAAGGCAAGCACGAACTTCTTCAACATCTGCAGTATGTAATGACAGTTTTAAGATGCCTAGGGTATTCTGTGAACGAAATAAAGTCCAGTCTAGTACCCTCACAAGAGATGTGTTTTCTGGGTGTAAGACTGAACACAGCTGCTCAGATGGCATTTCTTACCCCGGACAAACAAAGAAATCTTCACCTATACTTCCAACAGTTATCAGTAATGTCCAGGCTGACTGCAAGGACAGTCCTTCAAGCCTTGGGGTTCATGGCATCTTGCATTCTAGTACTTCCCAATGCCAAACTGCATATGAGGAAGCTGCAATGGTATCTCAAAAGCGTTTGGACTCAACACAGCCACGATTTGGACACTGTCATTCGGATTCTGCCTTGCATTCAGAAAGAATTTGTGTGGTGGGCTCAGGAATGTCACCTAAACAAGGGACTCTCTGTGACCCAACCAGAGGCAAGTCAGGTATTAACGACAGACGCCTCGGAGTCAGCCTGGGGAGCTCATTTCACAGGAAAATGGATTCAAGACCTTTGGCCCCATATCTATTTCACTTGCATATCAACATGAAAGAGATGCTGGCAGTTCAATTTGCTTTGGAAGCATTCAAGGGCCTACTTCAACCAGGACTGGTGTTGATTCGAACAGACAACACAACTGTCATGTGGTACATCAACAAGCAGGGGGAACTCATTCTTACCCTCATTGCAGACAAGCAATGCTGTTATGGGAAACTGCTTTAAATCTGCACATTACTCTTTGAGCACAGTTTCTGCCAGGAGCACAAAATTCTTTAGCAGATGTTCTGAGCAGACAGATTGTGGATCCTCACGAATGGAAGTTGGACCCTCGGGTATTTCTTCAGTTGACCATGGCTTGGGGAACTCCAGACATAGATCTGTTCGCTTCTCCTCTGAATTTCCAACTGCCACTGTTTTGCACAAGGCTGTTTCATCCAACAGCCTGGAAAATAGATGCACTATCCTTCAGTTGGAGCAACCTTCACGTGTATGCTTTTCCTCCCTTGCCTCTTCTTCCAAAGGTACTGTTGAAAGTCAGGAGGGACAAACCTTGCATGATCCTTATAGCACCGGATTGGCCTCGTCAGCATTGGTACCCTCTGTTGAGGAGCTTAATTCATGGGACACCTTGGCCATTACCACAGATTCCTCACTTATTGTCTCAGGAAAACAATCATTTTCTCAATGTCAGGGTGCAATCCCTACACCTGACAGCCTAGCGCATTCTGTTTTAAAGAAGGAGGGCCTTCAGCTCCCTCAACAAGTTTTGGATGTTATTTTGGAAGCCAGGCGACCTAGTACTCGAAAGGTTTATGCTGATAAATGGAAGAGATTTTTTCTTTGGAGTTCAGCTAAAGGCTTTGATGTCAAATTGCCTAATTTGAGTTGTACATTGCAATATTTGACTGTATTATTGGACAAGGGTTTGTCCTTCTCTTCTGTAAAAGTGCATGCTGCAGCTATTTCTGCTCACTATGATTGTGACCCTCCTTTGTTTTCACATCCATTGGTTAAACAGTTTCTTAGAGGGGCAAAGAATATAAGACCCCCACGAAGAGCTCCTACTCCTGCCTGGGATCTTAATTTTATTTTGGAAAAGCTGACTCTGCCTCCTTTTGAACCTGCAGCTACAGTTGAATTGAAGTTGTTGTCTTGGAAGACTGCTTTTTTGTTGGCTGTTACTTCTGCTAGAAGGGTATCTGAATTACAGGCCCTCATGGCAGTGGAACCTTTTCTGATTTTTCACAATGACAGAGTTTCCTTACGTACTAATCCTACTTTTATGCCTAAAGTGATTTCTAATGTGGCATTGAACCAATCTATACATTTGCCTACTTTTTATGCTAACCCCCAAAATAAAGGGGAAAAAGTTTTGCATTCTTTGGATGTACATAGACAGTTAAGGTATTATTTGAGCAGAACCAAAGAGTTCAGAAGATCTCAACAATTATTTGTTTCTTTTGCTTTGACTTCACAAGGGAAAGCTGTCTCAAACAAACTATTTCCAAGTGGATTGGCCATTGTATTGCTTTTTGTTACTCTCATCATGGAAAGGATGTTCCAGTTGGGATCAGGCCTCATTCTACTAGGGCTACGCCACCTCTACTGCTTTTTGAGAGGGGTAGCTACTAAAGACATTCTAGAGGCAGCTACTTGGAGTTCTGTACATACCTTTACAAAGCATTATCATTTACCTCTTTATTCTAGGTCTAGGGCTGGGTTTGCCACTGCAATCTTACAGGGCATGTTAGCAGCTCCTAATGCTATTTAGTTGGCCAGCCTCCCTTTTTTCCGTTGCTCTGGGATTCTACCCATATGTAAGGACTGCAGCAATGGGAGACGAAGAACATAGTACAGTTTTGTACCTACCATAAATGTAGATGTTCGAGGATCTCCATTGCTGCAGTCCAATTTTCCCTCCCTCCTTCCCCCTTTTTAGGTTGGGTTTTGGGTGGTGTTTTTTGCATTCTGGCGTCTGAGGCAAGAAAGACTGAGTATATGGCGTCGGTCATGCGCATTTGTACTGGCACGTACTGACGTCAGTCTCAGGCGCCGATGACCGACGCTGTTTTAGCCCTTTGGTATTCGGGCCGTTTGTGGACAGCGGACTACCCATATGTAAGGACTGCAGCAATGGAGATCCTCGAACATCTACATTTATGGTAGGTACAAAACTGTACTTTTTTGGTAATCTGGAAGGTAAGAACAAATGAATAATTGAGTGAGTGAGTAGGTATGTGTGGATATCTTGAGAAAAATAAAGATGGTTGTGTGGAAATTCAGGCAAATGAAACGTGTTTAAGTAAATATTTTCTTTTTTTTTTAAATGAAAGTTTGAAGCAGATAAATTCTACTGGGAGTTTAAATTTAAAGTGCTTGTTTTTAAAATTTGAAGGATGTAACTATGTAACTACATGTAAGTAAAGACCCCTGCCTGCTCTTTTCAGTTAGTACTCTGGGATCTTTTACGTACATCTGAATTATTACCAACTTAGGCGAGATGAGACTTCTGTTTAAGATTTCACTGTAGGATGGCACACTTGGCAGTACAGCACCACCCTAGTGCTGCTTTGCAGTGTCAGTAATGAAAAATATCCTTTTTCCACCCTTTTGATCCAACAATGGCCTGAACAAAATTAATGACTCAGGAAAGAAATTCACTTGTTTTTTTCCTTATAAAGTAAGAAGTAAATTGTGTCAAATGCTCTGTGTTCAAAGATGGGAAGACTGTAATTCACAATAAACTGGGGAAACAAATGCTTGCAAGAACGCACAAATTGTATCTAGGAATACTGCCTGACTTCCCTACCCTTTTTTTTCTCTCACTTATTTCTTGCATTCTTTCAACACATGCTAAATGGACAAGACTGTAATAACTACAAAGTCGCTAGTCTAAAAAAGACAAGGAATCTAGGGGCTACTAGGACCGCAGAAGCCATGATGCTCTAAATGCTGAGAGATGCATTTTAAGGCTTTTTTCCCCCCAACATTTTGATCAAGTGATGGCCTGAAAAAAAATTCTTAAAGAATTCAATTTTTTTTTTTTAAAGAAAAAAAGTATCCAAGACTTCTTTGTCAAAGTTCCTAATAAAATGAGTAAGCAAATGCTTGTGAGAACACGCATCGTATAAATGCGTCTGGGAATGCTGCCTACCTCCCTTCACCCCCCCCCCCCCAAAAAAAAACTCACTGTCACACACGCAGGCAAACTGGAAGGATGCCAGTTAACTTACAGCATAGCATGCCTTTGGGATGTTGGAGGAAGCCAGCAGCGAAAATGGATAAATCCACCTAGTGACATGGAGAACATGTAGATTCTGCACAGAAGACACCATAGCCAAGAACTCTGAGCCAAACACTGAGATAGCAACAATATTTACAGTGGCATTTTACAAGTGGTCAGTTGCTGTCTCTCTCTTTTTTCTCTGTCTCTAACGCAAGCGCGCACACACACACTTTATTGCATGTAATGCTGATGATTGATTTTGAAAAGTGAAATAAATTATGGCCACCTTGTTAGTTCTAAACTTAACCCCCCCCACACACACATACACAAGCCACAGTAAGTACAATACATTGTGTGACCGTGCTCTTGCCACTCCAGATTGGTGGCGGTCTAACAGTCTTGATCAAACATCAGTAGGTATAAGTCACTTTTATTCACAGATGGCTAGTGCACACATCAATTACAGCCTCTTTAACAGTGTACAAGTCTGATGCCTGATATGACCCCAGTGAAGTCCTGCAAAGCCAGATTAATGACACTTTGAACAGACAGAAAGGTCCATTACATTCATCCGCAAACAGCACACAACACAGTTAATTATACTCATACACTTTGTTGACTATGTAGATACCTAAGACATCTGATTGTGATGAAAGAAAGTCAGGCTTCACAGCTGTATTTCAGCTTTGTTTCTAATAAATAGCAGCTGCAGTAAAGTATTCCCACTCTGAACATATTCAGAATGTTGCAGTTGTCCTGCAGAATTGGAGTAAACAAATGAGCGAATGAAATCAGGGTCTGTCATTTTCATCCATATACACCCCATTCCTGCAGTTATAGCCACAGTTTATCATGTGCACTTCAGAAAGTCCCCAGTAACTGAGCAATTTATTGTGACTGTTTCACATAAAGTGGCCAGCCACTCTAAAGCACTTCATGCATTTTACACAAATACCCATTATTTCTGCAAAGTTGTAAATTCTGCCCATTTTGTGTGGTTGCCTGCCAGGATAAAAAAAATGCTTGCATACCACAATCTATATCATCAGAGAATGCTGTAGCCCACTAACAGCATTGCACTACAGTCACTCCAGTGCCAAACAGAGAAGACAAAAGGCTTTCTTGACTGAAGGTATTTAGATCATTGGTGGGGCAAAGCAGAAAGCCATCTTCCCCATAAGGTGCCTGCCACAGCTGTGGTTGTTTTGAATAGGGGCACAGTGGCAGCCTACTTTACCTTTCTTGAAGGGCAGCCATGCAGGCACCTCTGCAAGTTTAAACATGTACACAGCTACATAGAGTGCATATGCTTGCCATCATCTGTGTTGATTAATGGTCTAGGTCTAGTGTCTGGAGTCGCAAATTATGGGAGAGAGAACTTTTTTCTCAAAGATGCATGTAGAATATATGGATCTCACTTTTTTTGCTGTTTCCTTCATAAAAGCGTGCTCTGGCATTTTCCTCATTTAACTATTTTTCAGACCCTTTTCAAACTACCCTTCCCTTCAGAAGGCAAATCTGTCTTTTTCTGAGAACAATGCAGACTTTGCATTTAATTTAATGTTCAATTCGTACAAATTAGGGCAACAAACACCATTTTGTCTTTCCACCAAATACACTTCTAAGATGAAGCTTTAACTTCCTCAGTCACTTTTTGGCATGGTACTTGTCGCTTTATAGAGGATTATTTCTAAAACAATTGTTGAATATAGTGTTGTACATTGTAAGATTATTTTCATTGGTGTATTTTCATAAGTTTACATATTATTTCGTAGGCTGCCTCATTCATATTGCAGAATTATTTCAAGCTTGCAGCAGATTGAGAGGGAAGGACATGCTCATGTACTCTAATTTTCCACTGTACTGCACTGATTTCATTGCATCGTGTTAGCAAAGTGGCTTTATGGAATGATTTTTAATGCAAAGATTAAACCTATTCAAAGTCATCTAACCCAAAGTTCTTTTACTTTAAGAAACTGAGAGAAACCCATGCCTTTGGTTTCAAGAAGTGGTTATAGGCTTCCAGGTTGGCTGCACATTGAGTAACAGTTTAACTCTAGCTCTCCCAGTATGAAAGCAGAAACTCAACAGAGAAGACCAGTAGACTTTTGTGTATGGTTACATTTCAGTAACTGGCTAGTAAGTGTACTGCCTGGATGGCAGTAAAAAAGAAATACAGATCACCTTAAAAAGAAAAAGTGAAGAAACCGTGATTGGGAAAGTTCTGTAGCTGTTCAGCAAAATGCAGTGCAACCTCCAGATGTAATTTCCAGTAACCTCTAGGAAGATACAAGACAACTGCACACAGACTGGGTTAAAATAAAACACTGGTGGAGTATATCAACACAAATTACAAAAGGCTGGAAAAAATGGAAGAAGCTTTAAATAGATCTTCAGATGAGGTGATAAAGCTGCAAAAATCAGAGGTTGAAATGAAGAAAAAGCTGACTGTGAGACTGCTCAGGAAGAGATGTTTAAAAAAAATAGAATTTGAGAACAGAGCAAGTAAGAACAACCTGAGATTTTCAGCTATACCAAAGCAGCTGTAAGGAACAGACTGCATTCATTTTGTGAAAGCAGAAATAAACAACTAGACTGGTATTCCACAGCAGGAGTTGTTAGTTGAAAGGGCACATTGTGTGAATACCCCAAACCTGGCTATGAAAAAGCAACCTAGACTTTTAATAGTAAAGATGCAATCCTTAGTAGCAGGAGGAGTTAATTCTGACAAAACTGTGGCAGAAGGACAAAATACTAAAAGTTGGAGACAGCAGAGTGTTTATGGAGAATGATTACTCATTGCATACAAGGCAGAAGAGGAGTAAATTAATTCCACTATTCGAGGAATGTTGAGACGCAGGTGTGAGATTCAAACTGCAGTACTAGCTGTCTTCAAGGTATTCTCCCCTGGTGGGACAAAATAATTTTTAGATTAAGTACATGCTAAAGAGGGAATACAAAAGTTTGCCTAACAAAAAGTGAGCTGTGAAACGGAAGGAGATTCTGCTTCTTGTTCTTCTGGTAATAAAGACCACAGAGAGATTGTACCAATGAAACCTTTTTCACTGTTTCAACGGAAAAATGTTGGAGAGAAGGAAGGGAGCAAAAGAGTTGATGGAAATAAAGCAGAGGCATGATTTGGGAGATGGAGACGAACTGCAATAAAGTAACTTAATGTGGGATTACAATGCAGTAGTTATATTTGTGAAATATGACAGAACAAGAACATCTGGAAATAGTGGACTTTTTCAAAATTTGTGACAAAGGAAAAGAGTACTTATATTAATTGCAAGAGGAGCTCTAATGATAAAAGAGGATCAAAAATGGCAGATTTGTGCTAAGGAGCGACCGGCAAACGAAGAGGATTACATTGGCATGCATTCCATATTTTAACTGCTTGTGTCTTACTATCTGTATCCTTGTAACAAAGCTTCCATTTTCTCAGGTTTTTATATTATATTTTGTTTAGTCTCTTTCCACATATCCTTCGCTGTCACACCAGAGTCTATAATGGAGCTTAAGAAAATTCTGGGAGAAATGATCAGTTTTCATCAAGGAATGTTGCTTATAAGTGGAGATAAGAATTTGATTTCCAGCAGTGAAGATGTGTCTGGGGTCCCAGAAGGAAAAGTCTAACAAAGGAGAGATTTATTGAAGAAGAAAATATTTGGCATGGAAGATGTGAATTCAGTAATAGGAGTTCGGAGTGAATTTACATATACCCCAAGATATAAAAAGGAGGGTAGGCTAGACAGAATTTACATTTCACAGGAACATGCATTTAATTGAAGGTCTTGATACATACAGTAACTGTTTCAGATCATGTGCCAGTAATTAGAATAAAAACTCAGGGTAATGAAATAAAAATCAGAGACTGGCACTTTCCCACCTGTTGAAAAGAGAGAAATTTAAGGAATGGGTAGTGGAGATTATTCAGGAGCTATTCGAGAGGATAGAAATTGCTTCTGAAAATATAGCTAGGGAGTGGGATAAAATTAAGGTAGAGTTTAAAAATAGGTTGGAAGTAAAGGGAGCTATTAAGAAATAAAAAGAATTATTTAGAGGGACTGACAAATATATTGCAGACTAGGGCGAATCTCACAGAGCAAGAGGAGGCTCAACTGCTGAATGTGAAGCAGAAAATAAGGGATTACCTCGATAATATACACGAGTTTAGAACGATTTCTGTTAAGCAACTGTTTTTGATAACACTAGGGCAGAAAAACTTTTAGTACAACCACTCAGGCAACAAAGTAGAAAGGGCTGTCACCAAGCTTAGGGAGCCTGTAACAAGGAAGGTAATGAGATCCTGTAGAGGTATTAGAAATATTTCGGAAATTCTGTGAAAGTTTGTATAAAGCAGAGAAATACAGAAATCAAGAAAAGATACAAATGGAAATGTTTATGGAAGAATTCAGCATCCCAAGGTTAGAGTTAGATGAGGCCCAGTTACTGTTAGGATAAGAGGAGATGAGATAAAAATTGTGATGTATAACTAATCTACAGGAAAGTTCTCCGGAATAGATGATATTCCTGTGGAAATTTGGAAGCCAAGAGGGAAAAACTGATAAAGATCTGAAAGGTTTTGTTTAACACTATTTTAAGAGGAGATGTACTGACATCCTGGAAGAAAGCAGTGGTAGCTGTGGCTGTAATACCTAAAGAGGGTAAAGATCCATCAGATCCGGCTTCATACAGGCCCATTTCAGTACTAAACCATGATTATAAACTGTTCATGTCTATAATGGCTAAAAGAATGGCAAAACTAATTCCAACATTGACAGATATGGATCATTGTGGTTTTGTCAGGGGGGGGGGGCAAACATTTGACACCATGAGCCAAACATTGATGATCCAGAGGGAAGCAGAATGTAAGAAAATACCATTGTTGTTGGTAGGTCTTGATGCAGAGAAATCATTTGACAGAGTAAGCTGAGACTTTATAAGCAGGGCAATGGAAGCATTTGCATTTCCTGAAAAAATTATGAGGTTGTTTAGGTGTTTATATGAGGGACCAGAGGTGAAAATTAAAGTGGGTGGGGTGCTTTCTGATAATTTCTGTTTGAGCAGAGGAACCAGGCAGGGGTGTCCTTTTTTTCCTTTTATTTGCATTGTTTAGAACCATTGGCAAAGAAATAAGGGACTCAGAAATTCAAGGATATGATTTGTGTGGTAGTCAAGAAAAGCTGGCTCTATTTGCAGATATTTTAATCCCAACAAAACCACAGGGAGACATTACAATGTTGTGAAACATTTTGAGACAGTTTCAAATCTTTTTGGTTTACAAAAGCAAAAACAAAGGCAATAGCGGTAAATTATGTATCCACATACGAGTTGGTTCAGCAATATCCATATTTAAGGGGACATGATAAAGTGAAGTGTTTAGGAGTATGGATTAAAAATTATTCTGGTGTGGCAGCTAAATATATGTGGGAAGAAATGGTTTACTATGACAATTTCGCCTTGCAATTGCACGGCTATGAAGTATTCGTATAACGGAAGTTTGAATACTTCATATTTTGGCAGGTGATGTGAGCGAACGTTATTATTGCGAATGGACTGTGCATTCGCAATTATAACGTTCGCTCATGTAAGGGGATTGCGGTACAGTGCGGTTAGGGAAATACATCCCTTTCCTCACTGTAGTGCGATCTCAGAGTTGGAATATTAAGTTAGGGGGGGTGTGGGGGGCACGGCCCCCCACAGGGGGGTGCGGGGGGGCTTGCCCCCCTACATAAATAAATGTGAGTTTAGGCTAGTTAGTTAGGGAGTTAAGGGAAGGGTGGTCGCGAGCGACATTTTCGACATTAACAGCTTGTTTTCAACTTTAGGAAGGTTTGGAATTGTGTACATTCGGCGAAACACTTCACTGATAAGTACACAATATGTTTTAATTTTCGACATAATGATAGTAAACCGGAAGAAACTAAACAGAAGATGATACAAAAACTGAGAAAATGAAAGCTTTGTTATGTGGATATGGATTGTAAGATAAAAGCAGTTGAAATGTTTTTAGTGCCATTAGTCTTATACACAGGTCAAGCATATTTTATCAACCAGAGGAGTTGTGAATACTAATTAATAAAGAGCTAAAGGACTTTTATCTGGGAGGGAAATATGGCAAGAATCAAGTGGGATAAGCTGATTCTTCCAGTAGAACAGAAAGGACAGGGATTACCCAATTTGGTAGTTCAAAGCTAGTTAAGGCTCCTATACATAGCACAAGCAAAAACTATAATTCAAAGTAAAAGGGATGATGATGAAACCGAGAAGAAGCTCAAGAAACAAGGGATGACTGGGATTTTGGATGCAGGCCTTTAAGGAGAATGACAATAGTCATATAGAGTATTATATCTATAAAGTAGCAGAAAGTACCATAAGAACTAAGCCAACACAGGAGTGGTGAAAGGAGATTCTGCTGATAGGAATGACTGCAGTTAGGGATATAGACAATAGGCAAGGAGGGGCAGGAATTTATTAGAGAAAACTGGCAAAGGACCCAAGACATTGGGTGCAAATAACTAGAGAGGGAAAGATTTTAGAATGAGAAGATACCAGGAATTTATTTGAACTGCAGGTTAGAGATTGCCTTTTCTATCAAGGATTGATATCAGAGTATAGGAAAGAGAAATAGAGGGTCCTAAACAAACGATCAGCACTGGTAGAGTTTTTAATAGAATCTAGAACAGAAGCTGTCAATAAAAAGAATAATTAGTAGAAGATATAAAATATTGCATGATAACTATAAAAATCAACCAGAGGAGGTTAGAAAGGATTGGAAGAGATTGGATAAGCAATTCACAAAGAAACAATGGGAGGATATATGTATGTCTCCCAAATATGCAACAAAATCTAGAAGATTTAGTATTTTTTGCTTGGAAATGTTTACATAGATATTTTTATACCCCAGGTAGACTCAAGAGAATTTTTCCTTTGGTAGTGTGATTGGGAAGAAAGAGGTAATTGGGAAAACGTTTTCTGGGAGTGCGATGAGGGATGCACTGTCTGAGATGCTGTGTGGGCAGATTGGTGTGACAAAGGCGATGATTTTTCTGAGCTATGATAGAATCAGAATTGCCTATACGTGGTAGGGCCTTGCTGTGTCTAATTATGGTGGCTGCCAGAAGTGCAGTTACTTGAAAATGGAAGTCAAAATCTAAACGAACTATACTAGAAGTAGTGAATATAGTAACAGTGATAAAACAATTGTAATTGAGATCTTTAGAAAAGAGTAGGAGCAAACTACACAGGAAAAAATGGGAATTGTGGGAACAATACATAACGGAGAGGAATGAGCTTTAAAAGAAGACAGGACTTTAATGAGCTAGGTAATGTTTGACTGAACATGATTGGGTAGATTATAAGTGATGTATAATGTTTGCAATTGGGAGTGTGTCTACATGGTCTATGATGTGAAATGCTTATAACTAGAATTGTGTCTGCATGGTTTGTTTTCATTCATATAAATTTATGATTGCCTATGTCATAAGTGATGGTTTAATTAAGATGTTTCTTGTTAAAAAAGGGGAGAAGCAGGAATTGAATAATTTGTCATGTTGCTTAGGTTATATAGTATATAGCAATATATATGAAGTATGTTTTTAAATACGAACTTAATTCAGGTTGATTACTTTTATATAAATGTAAATGTTCCTGTGTCACAAGTGTTCATTAAAGGTGTTTAAAAAAAAAACAGGAAGTGGTATTAATTCATGATGGGCTATATTCACACACAGTATCAGTGTGTGTAGATAAGGACAATCTGAAATAGTAATTCATACCTCCATTGTCTGAGCATAGCATGCGTTAAGTTGCTGCACACTGTTGGGAGTTCCCCAAACTCTTGTCATATTAGCTTTGTTTTGTAAATTCCAAAGTTTTATTTTCAAGTTATCATTGTGTATGTAAAGTATTCTACATGGTCATGTCAAGGGCTTTATTTTTTAACAAGTTCCAAAGTTTTATGTGTAATGTACTTAAAGAATTCTCAAGATATGCTTAACTTTTTAAAAATAATAGTCTGAAATCAGTTTCTCAACATTAATTTTTTTAATTCTTTTTATCTCTTTGCAGGTGCTACACCTGGAACTACAGCACCTGGTCCAGTACTTGGTCTACAGCTACCGTCTACAGGCCTTCTTGGTGCACGTCCTGGTTTAATACCTCTCCAACATCCTCCAGTTCCACCCCCACCTTTGCCTAGATTTCCCTTGATGCCACCAAGGCCAGGTATGCCTTTGCCTCCACCAATACTCCTCAGAGGTCCACCACCTGGACCAGGAGGCTTTGCATTGCCACCTCCTCATGGGATTCAAGGACCATTTTCACCTCATATTCCTTTTACCAGACCTGGGATGCCAGCAGGAGGTCCTGGGGGGCCTGAAGGACATGGAGAACATGAAGGACCAATAGGTCAAGGGTCTGGGGGACCTGGACCCCAAGGGCAAAGGATGCCAGGAAGTCAGGGACCAGGGGGCCCTGGAAGTTTTGGAGCAGGAGGGCCTGGAGGTCATGGCCCAGTGAGTTCTACGGGTGTCATGCCAGGTGGTCCTGGAGGCCATATGCCATCAGGACCAGGAAGCCATGGGTCTGCTGGACCTCCAGGTCATGGGCCTGCTGGACCTCCAGGTCATGGGCCTGCTGGACCTCCAGGTCATGGGCCTGCTGGACCTCCAGGTCATGGGCCTGGCGGACCACCAGGTCATGGACCTGGCGGACCACCAGGTCACGGGCCTGGCGGACCACCGGGACATGGACCTGGCGGACCACTGGGACATGGGCCTGGCGGACCACCGGGTCATGGGCCTGGCGCACCACCGGGTCATGGTCCTGGCGCACCACAGGGTCATGGTCCTGGCGCACCACCGGGTCATGGGCCTGGCGCACCACCGGGTCACGGGCCTGGCGCACCACCGGGTCACGGGCCTGGCGGACCTGTAGGCCATGGCCCTGGGGGACCTATAGGCCATGGCCCTGGGGGACCTGTAGGCATTGGACCTGGGGGACCTACAGGCATTGGACCTGGGGGACCTGGAGGTTTTGGGCCTGGTGGACCAGTCATTCATGGGCCAGGTGGCCATGGTGAAAGGGGACCTGGTGGACATGGTGAAAGGGGACCTGGTGGCCATGGACCACCTGGAGGGCAGGGCAGCCATGGGCCTGGGGTACTTGGAGGTCATGGACCAGGGGGACCCACTATTCATGAGCAGGGGGGACCTAGCAGCCATGGGCCAGGTGGACCTGGAGGGTATGGACCAGGTGGGCGTGGTGGCCATGGTCCAGGTGGACTGGGAGGTCGTGGACTTGGAGGACCTGGGGGTCGTGGACAGGGAGGACTTCTTGGTGATGGCCCTGGGAGACCTGGAAGCCACGGGCCAGGGGGACTCTTAGGCGATGGTCCTGGAGGTCATGGCCCTGCCGGGCTTTTAGGCGATGGTCCTGGGGGACATGGGCATGGCCCTGGCGGGCTTTTAGGTGACGGTCCTGGGGGACATGGGGGGCATGGCCCTGGTGGGCTTTTAGGTGACAGTCCTGGGGGGCATGGCCCTAGTGGGCTTTTAGGTGATGGTCCTGGGGGGCATGCAGGACGTGGCCCAGGAGGGCTTTTAGGTGACGGTCCTGGGGGACATGGCCCAGGAGGGCTTTTAGGTGATGGTCCTGGGGGACATGGCCCAGGAGGGCGTTTAGGTGACGGTCCTGGGGGACATGGCCCAGGAGGGCGTTTAGGTGACGGTCCTGGGGGACATGGCCCAGGAGGACTTTTAGGTGACGGTCCTAGGGAACATGGCCCAGGAGGGCTTTTAGGTGATGGTCCTGGAGGACATGGGGGACATGGCCCTGGAGGACTTTTAGGCGATGGTCCTGGAGGTCATGGCCCAGGAGGGCTTTTAGGTGATGGTCCTGGAGGACATGGGGGACATGGCCCAGGAGGGATTTTAGGCGATGGTCCAGGAAGACACGGGGGTCATGGCCCTGGAGGGCTTTTAGGTGATGGTCCTGGGGGACTTCTAGGTGATGGCCCTAGAGGACTCGGGGGTCATGGCCCTGGAGGGCGTTTGGGTGAAGGTCCTGGAGGACATGGTCCTGGTCCTGGAGGACGTTTGAGTGATGGCCCTGGGGGACTTCTTGGTGATGGCCCAGGACTTTTAGGAGATGGGCCTGGAGGACATGATTCAGGGGGACTTTTAGGTGATGGACATGGGAGACATGGTCCTGGGGGACTCCTAGGTGATGCTCCAGGTGAACCAGGAGGACGTGGACCAGGTGGGCAGTCAGGACGTGGACCAGGAGGTCGTGGGCCAGAAAGCCGTGGACCTGGAGGTCGTGCTTCTGGAGGCAGAGAGTCAGGAGGTCCTGGTGGGCGTGGGCCAAGTGGACGTGGAGGGCGTGATTCTGGAGGTTCTGAAGACAGAGAAGGAAGATATTTTAGGGGAGATCGACCTGGATATACACCTGGTAGAGATCGTGATCAGGACAGATATGGAAGAAGGTCCTTTAGCAGTCGTAATGAAAATGACAGCCGTGACCATTACAGTAACCGCCATGATGATAGAGAACGTGAACGTTCTAGTACTCGGGACAGGAGAGAATGGGGAAGAAGAAGCCCAGATTATGACAGACACCGAGACTCTGATGAAAGAAGCAGATGGTCAAGTGGCCATCGAGATAGGGAGCGGGATTCAAGGGACAGAGAATCTCGCAGAGACAAAGATGAACATCGAGGAAGAGAAAAATCTGAGAGAGAAAAACCTGAATCTTCAAGTTCAGAAAGCAGTGATAGAAACCATAAATCTGATAGTAAACCTGTGACAAAAACAGACATTATGTCAGAACCTGTTAAACAGGCTTCTGAATCTGCAAGCTTGAAACCTGCTAAAGAGTCATCATCCGAGCCTACCATAACTGAAGAACCTGAAAAAAATTCTGGGTCATCAGAAGAGGCTCAGAAATAGAGACTTTGAATACATGCTAGAATTTGGTCATGAAAGTTTGTTTAAACCTACTTGGTCAAAAATATAGAGCTCTAGAACTGTACAAAGTGCTGTATATTGCTTCGTCTGTACCACAACCCATTTGTAGTTTGTTTTCCTGGTGGGAATCATCAAAAAAACGTTTTTCCTCCGTATTTAAAATAGTTACAGAAAATTAACTGCAGTGCTGAAAATGTGTATATGAAATGAGAAATACCTTTTTTGGTGCAACACTTTTGTAAAGGTTTTACTTTAAAAGGTTTGCAAGTCATACATATAGCTTCTGGTTCTTTAATTTAAAGGAAAAGGGTAGCAGTTAAAACTCCCATCAAACAGTTCAGCTTTAGGGTTGTGTTTTTAATAAACTTTATTTTCATAACAAAAAGCAATGTGTGATATTATTCCTATGTTAGACTAAAGCAGCAGAAGCCAGAAAAAGTTCAGCATTCTAAGCTTGAACTGACTAGTTCTGTATTGCGTCTAAATTAGACGACCTTGTTAATATTTGTTCTAAAAATTATGTATGTTTGTGTAATCTCTGAGGAAATATTTTCATTTGTATTGTTTTTTTCATGGATTACTGAAGTGGAATTCATCACCTCTAAGTAATACTTTGCAATGGTTTTAAATTGTTATCTTAAAAATTTATGGTTGAAAAAATACAGTTACCATTTCTTCTCTTGTTTGATTGTGATCTTACTGAAATGAAAACTGTAAAGAAAAATTGAGTTTTGAAAAAACTGGATAAAAATATTGCTTTGCTTTTTTGTGCTCTTATCTAAATTTCAGTATCGGTATATTGTGGGAGGTAGGTCTTTTTCTTAATCTGTTAGAAATTCTAGTAAATGATCGGTGCCTTATGATGCCACTTTAAGCTGCTGATCAAGCTTGTAAAATTTTAAATAATGCCTCCTGCTTATGTTTGGTTGTCTGTCTTTCCATGTTACCCAGTGTGTGGGATTAATGTTTGCATATTAAATGCAGTTTTCACAGAATTGCTTCATTATCTGCATAGAAAAGCAAGCATAGTTCACATTTCCTAAAGGTAGTCTTTGCAGTTTATTTTGGGTGCTGTGTTGAAGGGGTCAAGGAAGTGCTACTTAAAATCCCATAGACACTTTGGATTTGGAGATCCCGTAATGCTTTTGACTGAAATAGCCAGTAACGAAATCATGGTCTCCTGTTTCTGGCAGTTCTTACTTGCAAGTGTTACCATTCAGGAGCATTTTTATCCAGTACTCCATTTGAGTTGAATCTAATTGACAGTGTATTGTGTTTCAGTTCATGAAGCAGATCTTTTTTTTCAGTATGCTTTTCTGCTAGTATTCAGTTTGTTTTTCATACTTGGTCATATTTGGGTCTAATGCTTAGAAAGTTGAAAACTCAGTTTTTTTTTTTTTTCCATTCTGAGAGGTGTGTGTCCATGACTATGCTGACCTTTTCACATGACATCTATGCAAGATCTAGGATGCGAACATTGTTGAAGGATATGAAGAATGAATTGTAAGTGCTTGTAGCTCATAGGATCCTGTCCTTCAGTGAATGCATCTCCATTTACAATTTGCTGGGTGTCTCCAGGACAGTCTCACTAAATAGATAAATTGGTGCCTGAGCTACTAAGTGGGAATATTAGTAACATTTAAATGTTTTTATCAAGGGACTAGTTGTGATTAAGTCTAGTGCTGAAAGCTGAAAATTTCCTTCCTCTCTGTTTCAGTATTTTGAGAGATGTATGCTCTACTGTGACTAACTTGAACTTTTCACCTGATATTCTTTTTACATGACATGGGAGTTTCATCAGAACTGGGGTTCTTGAAGTATATGAAAAATGTACAAAGTGCTCATAAGTCACAATAGTCTGTTCTTGACTGAATATTACTGCATTTAAAATGTGTAAGATGAAGTTTTCAGGACAGTCTGATGGTGTAAAATAAACTGGAATTTGAACTACCAAGTAGAACATTAGCAAAATGTGGAACTCTTATCAAGGAACTGTCCTTTTCATCAACTTGTCCCCATATTTGATATATCCCTGGTAGTCTATACAAGGAAGGCTAGTTCTTTTTTTTTCATATATTTTTGTCTTCTATTTATGAAAGCACTCATTTAGAATTGTAACATGTCCATCCTAACGATCACTGCAGCAGTATTTGTAATCATTGTAGTGCAGCGGTAGCGTTGTTGCCTCACAGCAAGACATTCTTCAGTTCGATTCTCGGCTGGAGCGCCTTCTGTGTGGAGTCTGCATGCCCTCCCAGTGGTCGAGTGGCGTTTGAAAGGCATGCGTAGAATGGGTGTGCTTTCGTTGAAGGTTGGGCGTCGAGCTGGCACCTCGGCACTGTAAAAATCTACTGCCAGTCATTAGCGGATTGGAGTTCCTCTGTGGCGAACCCTAACCGGGAAAAGCCGAAGGAAGAACAACAACATTGGAGGTTAGTTGCATGCAGATGTTCACCCTTCCAGCATAACTTCTGAAGCTTTCAGACATCAGACAGCATCTCTGATGGCATAGAGTGATAAAGCCGTGACTGTGACCCAGGTTACCGAAATTCAGTCAGCAGCTTGGAAATCTTTCAGAGCTGATGGGGATAGTGGGAGTGAGCGGCTTCTGCTATCTTATCCTAAGGAGGAGGGAGGTGGCTGTGGCTTGCCACTTGGTTAACACCATGTGGCAACACTAGATGTTAACACCTATGGAACCTGCACCTATGGTGAAGTTGCCATAGTGCATATGCACAGCCGGGAATCAGTGTGCAGAGGTACACAGCCTGCAGTGGCAACATACATCAGACCTCATAGAACCAACAAAAGGGGTTGCTCTACCAGCTGAGAGGTTGGCCTTTGCTACAAAGCAGCTGTTGCTGGTAGGGCTTCCCAGGAGGAGCAAATGTGCTGTAGGGTCATAAGGCTGTTGCCTATCCCAGAATGTCTAGCTGTTGCTCTACAGAACAAATGGCTAGTTGGGTGTCGGTAGTCATTGGATGATATCCTGGGGAGGGAGGAAGCTTTCAGATATCCTCAAAGCAGAGAAGAGTTCTTATCTTGATTGGGATGTCATTCCAGTGTAGGACTAAACATCTTCGGGACATCTGTCATTTAGTTCCTTCTGAGCATCTTCCAGAAAATTACATGCAAGTTTTTTAAGCCTCCCAGTTATTTTGCTTACTTTGTTTTCATTGTTCTGGCAGATTTTATTCCCAAGGTCCATGACATCCCCAGAAAACAATCACTAGCAAATGTTCAAGTAAATGATGAATTCTACTTGGGGACAATCCTCTTCAGTGCATGTTTTTGCATAGAGGAAGACCATAAACTGTTTCCTAAGCATAGTATGGTTTATAAGATGTCTCCTTTGTGCCTGGTTTCTCCAGGCCTGGCTTGAACGTTAGAAAGTTGGGTGCTGACAGAGGGCATCCATGATGACATCATCAGAAAAACCCTCCAAATGCAGCCAAAAAGGTAAGATAATCACAAAATAAGAAGGACCAGTTCAAGAAATTGATGGTTAAGGAGCCAGCAGACAAAAGAGGCTTTAGTAACTCTGCCAGTCCTACAGTGGCTTGAAGGTGTCGGTCCTGGTGAGGCACAGCCTTGTCCATCACTAGTCCCCACAACTAGCTGTATCTTTATTCCTGGCTTTCTTAGCCCTCTGGAAGAAGACTGTCACTTGTTTCAAGCCAGACCTCTCTAAAACTGGTTGAGATATCTAGGATGAACTCACAAGTCCCACGTGCCTGTGGTAGATGGCCATCCTGTGCCAATTTTAGCTGTGCCACAGGACAGGCGTGGCGGTTTTAACAGGTTATCACCACTGTCCTCATTTGTTAGGCACTTGAGGTTCCAGCCGTAATCAGTTTTTGAAAAAATATTTGCTGCTTGGAAAAAAAAAAATCTAATTCTGGTTCCACAAGGACAGAGATCATCAGGGATAGAATGTGTGCCTTACAGGCACCATCCCCAGCATGTGTTCATTTTGGCTGTAAAGATTCACACAAGAGCAGGGTGACACAAGATTAGACTTCAAGCGGCACATCAACTTGCACCAGCCAAAAGAAAGGTGAAATTGCTTGGCTCCGTAGCAAAGGGGCTTGACTCCTGATTCAGAAGCAAGTGGCTAGGGTACAGTTAGCAGTCCTGGAATTGAGGGAGGATATGTGAAGTGATATGGCCACACACCTTTTCTGGGGAGGAGCTTGAGTGCACTTGAGGTCACACTGAGTGACAACTCTGAATCAATTAGGGACAAATCTCAACAGGACCAAATCCAGAAATAATTGGGGACACTTTAAAAATATTAGTATTAAAAACTTAAAACATTGATAGAATAAGTGAATGTGATTTAATAAACATTTTCTGAAGTAAGAGAGGTCTAAAACTATTGTCATCATTAAGTATAATTCACCACCCTTTCTCCAAAACTCACCAGATTTAGGTGGGATTAAGGGGGACAGAGCTAAAATTTGAGTCAAAATTGGGGACATTTGAAAGGTAATGCTGGGTGTGATGTTCATGCCCTGTTGAGTGGCAGAGTTGCTTGAATGGAATGATAGTCTCGACCATCATCCTGTTGCATGCCTTCCTCCATATCAGGCTGGGTACATGCAAGCTTAGAAGACCTCAAACCATCCTTGATGGCTGTCTATATGACAACTGTGTCAGTCAGCCATCACAGTTGAAATGAAATGAATGAGGCATATGGTCTTGGAGAGGAGCTAATAACTGACAGTGAGGCAAAGAATGTAAAAAAAAAAATGCAGTCCCTTCTCCAAGTCCCAATATTCAGTCTTGAGTAAGGAAAATGTGGCATATTCTCTGCAGCTCTCCTTGTACTTACAATATGACTGCAAAACCATTTTGTTCATAGGTGACTACTAAGCTAATGACCTGGGTGGGTATTTTAAGCCTAGCCATGCTTCCTAAGGTGAAAAACCATGTACCTTGTTCCTGTGAGCTAAACACGTTAACCTTTATACCAGCCCAAAATCCCAAAGGCTTGTTAGGCTGCCTGCTGGAGGACATCTTCAGAAGAAAACTTGAATCTTTTTGACAGAACATTTCAAATGGGGTTTCAGGTTATTCCCTAAGAGGTACTTAGACTTCTTGGATGTTGAGCGTATGCCTGCTGCTATTCTCCAGTATGCCAGGCATTAAGGATTGCCTTTGAGAATGCATCTCTAGAACCAGATTACTAGCCTATCCCTCCCTAAGAAACTGGTTAAGTTGAACAAGGTAAATAACTTTTGTAAATGCCTGTATAAAAACAGTCACCAACCTGAGAGTGTTATTTCTTGATGATGTTGAGAGTCTGAATTGGCTGTAGAGTTCAGCACCCTACCTAATGATTAAAGGTAGGATGTTGGAGCCATTTTCTGGGGAAAAAGTGTACATCTTTTGCCCTTGCCGTAACAGTAATAGATTTTCTGGTACTCATTTTGTGTGTGTGCATTATATTATCCATAAACAGGAGGATGATATGGTAAGAGAAATCCCTAGTGAAGCCTCAAGGAAGTTATGTAGACCAGTCCATAACTTTTAATGTGGGGTGTGATGATGTTGATACCAAGAGTAATGGGGCGGCCACATGAGCAAGTCATTCATAGGCATGCTTGGCTTGTATTTTGCAGCCACCCAGAAGATGTTAAGGGACAGTTTAAATCCCCACTTGGATAAGGATTTCCTCTCTACTCCACTCTCCCAGAAGCTAGAAAAAATTACTGTGGCAATTGCTGTTTCATTTGCCTTTCCAGAAGTAAAATAGAAGTTACCACAACAGACAGCAGCCTTTCAGTAAGTAGTAAACTGTCCAGGGGTGACCAGTTCAGGTAAATGAAGAGGCTTTGAAAGGAAAGAGGAGGTAGAGGCAGACAGCACAATAATAGAAGTAATCCCCTAAGCCTGAAAATAGTTAACAGTACCATGGTGCCCATTGTTTGGCCTTTTTCTGTGTGCCATCTTTCTCAGATGTTCAAGCCAACACACTTGGCCAGTGGTTATCTAAGTTTGCAAACAGCTGTAAAGTGTGTGTGTTTTAATCTTTCCCTGATTCACAGTTGCCCCAGCATGGGTTAGACCATGTTAACAGTTGGTGCTGTGCGAATGATCTCAAATTAAATGTGATAAAATGTTTACCTCATTGGTGAAATAAACATTTTCCATACGGTGTAGGTGACACACCCTTCCAGTAAGACACTTATAAGAGATTAATCTCTTATTTGATAATTCCTTATTTTTTAGCATAATGTCTCCATTTTAGAGGAAAACTTTCAATCTGGCACAACTAATTTTCAAAGGCATCTCCTCTAGATCCAAAGAGGTTAGAATTCCTCTTTGCTGGTTTCTCATCCAGTTGAAAATGAAAAAACAGCAAAACCAGCCGGAGCTAAAAACTAAGAAAATTTAATGATGAAGTAAGCGCTTTCGGAAACGCCAATACGTTTCCTTCCTCAGACAAACAGAAGTAAATCATTTGGGTGTGAATATATAGCACACTAGCTGCCCAATTAGCCAATTATTAATATTCTTGTAAATACTTGGTACAAACAAGTTCCTTACCTAAAATTGATAAACAAGTCATGTTAATGTAAAAATACAATCTAAAAAGTCAATTAAGACTAGTTACATAGCACAACCGAAAAGCACGATATGTACATACAATAAGTACATGCATAGAAATCAGCTCCATAGTTTTTCATTATAGCCCTAAATAAAGGATCAAATAAAAAGAATTAAGCATATATCTTGTTGAAGCAATAAAACTCACTTATATATATATATATATATATATATATATATAAATGTTTAAAAAGTGTGTTTAAATCCAACTCATATAAATATTAGACACTAGCTAGTATGGAAAATGTTAAACAGTGGCCACTAAACATCAATATATAAAAAAGCCTTTAAAAGTAATCTGCTTATCTCTTCAAAGCTGCTAGTTTTAAGAAACATTTAATAGATAGTTTCGTTAAGGCCCGGGGGCGAATAAGCTGCTGTTTTTATTTGCCATAGAAGTTCTTCAATCTCAAGTTTGATCTGCCATGGTCCCCCTTTGGGGTCAAGTTGTACCTGATTCAGGACATTAAACCTAAAGCTACGATCCGGGAATTCTTCTATATGCCTAGCTAAGGCATTGTTCGTGTCCTTCTTGCTTATGGCATACTGATGTTCATGCATCCGTTGCCTAAGCTTTCTTTCTGTCTTTCCAATGTAAAAGGAAGGACAGTTCAGGCAACAAGCGGAGTAAACTACTCCTTTCGAATCACAAGAGAATCTGCCATGGGCCTTATACAGTTTATCACGAATCTTAAATTGATATGTGGTATTGATGAGTTTACATTGATGACATGACCCACATTTGAACATTCCTGTCTGTTTGCTTACTAAGGGCTTACTAGTATATTCAAGAAGCGACTTCAAATTGTGGCCACGTCTAAAAACCACCTTAGGTTTGTCGCCTAAAATCTTGTTCAATCTATTGTCCTCTATAATAAGAGCCCAATTTTTATTTAAAATGTTCCTTATTAATGCATGATCGAGATTATAAGTGCAAAGGAAGCTAGTTGTGAAACCATGGGACTCTGGTGACAATGAAGTTACCTGGTTAACATCAGGAATACGTTCAACAGTAGAATTCACTAATAATAAAGGTTGAAAGTAACCTGTTTGTCTTTTAATAATAACTTCTGACTAAATGTTGGAAACTAATGATGAAGGGTATCCCCTGTTAATAAACATATTTTCCAACAATTGACATTCACTTATAAAATCCGTCTCATCTGAAACCATTCTAGCTACTCTGACTAGCTGTCCTTTAACCACTGCTCTTTTCTGGTGGTAGGGATGAGAACTGGAAAAATGAAGAAATGAATTCGAATAAGTAGACTTTCTATATATCGTAGTTCTAAACCTACTATTACGATAGTCTTTGTGAATACAAATGTCAAGGAAGTTGATGGTGTCTGAATGTACAACATAAGTGAAATCTAAAAAATCTGTTGAGGTTACAGTAGTGATAAATTCGGGTACAAGACTAATAGGGCCTTTCCAAATTAAAAACATGTCGTCTTGGTAATGCATGTACCAAGCGACATGGTTTTGAAACAAAGAATTAGGAAACAAGAGTAGTTTCCCAATATGCCATAACGCAGTTGGCGAAACTTCCACCACAATGGGACCCCATAGCCACCCCTGATTTTTGGAGAAAAATGCTTCCTTCAAACCACATGAAGTTGTTAGAGAGGACAATTTCAAGAAGGGTTTCAATTACGTATATGACACTTTCATGTACATTCCTAGAGCTAAGAAAGTCCCTAATCCATTCTAAACCTAGACTTTGTGGAATAACTGTATATAAATCTCGAAAGTCAATAGTAAGAAATTGATATTAGAGGCTTCAAGATGCTGTCTATGTACTTAGCACAACTATATGTAATGGACCCCCTGCCATCAACAATAGGTCTAAAGGGGGGTCCATGATCCTTTTGTGTATCTTCGGTGTGCCAAAAAGTGATGGCAATCTAGGAGCAGGCATCGTTAAAAAATGGTATATGTCGATGTCAATAGAACTCAAAAAACAAGTCATCCAGTATACCTCTAATTTTTTTGTATGCCATGTTGACCTCATTAATACTGACTAACTGGTAATGAGGTCAACATGGCATACAAAAAAATTAGAGGTATACTGGATGACTTGAAGCCTCTAATTGAGAGAGCATCAAATATGTAAGGACTCTTGGAGTTTCCTCAAAGAGCTTGGTAAGATTCCATTCCACCGTGAATACCCCCTGCACCAGTCAAGCCAGATAAGTACTATAGGGTCCCAGACTCTCATAAATTTCTTTATAAAAACCCTGCTGCTGACCCAGAAACAATTTCTTAGGGTCCCAAAGGGGTCAAGGCTTCCACTACAAAAAACCCTGTTCCCTCTGATAGGGATTCTAGAGCACTGGATAGATGGGGGGGGGGGGGGAGTTTACACTTCTGCTACTTTAGCAGTAAGGGCTTTAAACTGCCAGTTTCACATGCTTAAATATCAATAATACCTAATGTCTTTGCTAAAACAGAAAATGCTTACAAGCTCAGAATGTCCTGACAATAAGGAATTGCAGGATTTATTGCATGCAGCTGAACAAGTGGGAAAGCACACTTTGCAATGTGGTTTTGATTCATTACAGGCTTCCTGCAGAGCTGCAGTTACAGGTTCTGTCATTCGAAGGCATGCTTGGTTAAAAGAACAAAGTTTACCTGATCATGTTAAAGCAAAATTATTGGATGCTCCATTACAGCATGATACTTTGTTTGGTGTTAAGGCAGAAGAGGTGTTAAAGAAAGTGGAGGATAAAGCAAAATCAATGCAGGCAGGAAAGGATTTCTTACAGGTTCAGCCACCTAGATTTAGCAGGAACTGGCCTTCTAAAAATTGGTCCTTTCCAGTGTCAGACAGGCCACAAAGAGGCAGATATAGATGCCCAAGAGGCAGATCTCAGCCCCAAGGCTCATACAGACCTAAACAATGGGGTGCTTCAGCCCCCAAAGGCGGAGAAGACAAATCACAACCTTATAGGAAACAGTCCCAATGACTTCCCTCTACAAATGCCAAGCATTTAACTTTTGGCAGCACCCTTAGGGGGAAAACTAGCACTTTTCTCACAAAATTGGCACATGATCACCCAGGACAAATGGGTACTGAATATTGTTTCTCAGGGTTACAGGTTCCACTTTCACACCCTACCAAGGTCAAAAGGTATGCCAGACCTGCCACAAAATCAATGGGCAGAGGCACAAAAACAAATTTCTGCTCTCATGGACATGAGAGCTATTCAAAAAGTACCACAGCAAGAACAGGGGCAAGATTTTTACTCAATACTTTTCTTGGTACCCAGAAAGGACAAAGCCTGGAGACCAATACTGGACCTGTCAATTCTAAATACTTTCCTGAATGTTCCAAAATTCAAAATGTTGACACTGCAGCAACTTCTACCCATGCTGGGCAAGAAGGCTTGGCTAGTTACTTTGGACCTCAGAGGCATACCTGCATGTCCCAATCAGACAATCTTGCACAATATACTTCAGATTCATAGCTGGCTCAATGCATTACCAATTCTCTGCACTGCCCTTTCACTTATCTACTGCGCCCAGGGTCTTCACAAAATGCCTGGCACCAGTAATTGCATTTTGCAGACAAAAAGGAATTCAAATATACCCCTACTTGGACAACTGCCTTATACAAGCAGAGAGCAAGGACATTCTACTAAAGCATCTGGCGTTTGTAAAAAGATTACTAATTTGTCTAGGGTACACAGTAAACAAAAATAAATCAAATCTAGTGCCCTCTCAAGAGATAATATTCCTGGGTGCAAGCTTAAATACAACTGCCCAGATGGCTTATCTCACACCAGACAAGCAAAGGCAACTGACTCATTACTTTCAAATGATGGCAACAAAGACCCAGCTACCTGCAAGAAAACTTCTGCAAGCTTTGGGCTTCATGGCATCCTGCATCCTGCTAATTCCATATGCAAGACTGCATATGAGGAAGCTACAATGGTATCTAAAAAGTGTTTGGACTCAACATTGCCACAGACTGGAAACAATAACTCTTATTCCCTGCCTGCAACAGGAGTTTCGATGGTGGGCACTGGCCTAACACCACAACAAGGGACAGCCTTTCACTTTATCCACAGCCAGGCAGACACTAACAACAGATGCATTGGATTATGCCTGGGGGGCACACATGGCAGGAAAATGTATTCAGGGCACGTGGCCCGCAGACCAAATGCATCTTCACATCAATCAAAAAGATATGCTAGCTGTACAGAATGCCCTGACGGCCTTTAAGGATCTACTACATCCAGGACAACTATTACTAAGGACGGACAATACTACAGTTATGTGGTACATAAACAAGCAAGGGGGCACACATTCCTGCCCCCTCTGCAGGGCAAGCCATGACTTTGTGGAACACAGCACTGACCTATCAAGTACATCTGCAGGCACAATTCCTGCCAGGAAAGAAAAATATAAAAACACAAGGTGCAACGAAGATATAAATAAACAACCAAAGAACTGAGAAAACACACTTTATAGTAGCAAAGCTTTCGGATAAAATCCTTCCTCAATACTAATACAAACAAGTCTAAAAAACCAAAATGGTTTAAATATAGGTCAGCAAAATCACATGACCAGCAGTCCAAAGATCATGTGACCACAAAATATAAAACATGAAAATAAATATCAAAATTATTAAAAAACATAAAATTATCACAATTTGGTATGTTGTAATTTGGTAAGAACTGGTTTCAATGTAATCATATTATTTAAACCTGGAAAATGGTCAGAATTCAACCTAAGAATCCATTCATACTCTCAACTCAAGTAAATTGTCACGATCTCCACCTCTGGCAGTAAGCCGTATAACATCTATAATTCTAAAAGAAAGAAAATGAAAGAAAAATACTCTGGCAGACGAACTAAGCAGAAACCTCATGGACCCTCACGAGTGGAAACTAAATCCACAGGTCTTCAGTATGATAACAAGGAAATGGGGATGCCCAGACATAGATCTTTTTGCCTCCCCTCACAACTGCCAGCTACAGAGATTCTGCACAAGGACTTATCACTCACAAGCATGGAAAGTGGGTGCTCTATCATTCAGCTGGAAAACCCTAACAGTTTACGCCTTTCCACCACTGCCTCTCCTTCCCAAGGTGCTCCTAAAAGTCAGACAAGAGAAGCCAAAAATGATTCTTATTGCCCCAGACTGGCCACGCCACCACTGGTACCCAATCCTAAAGAGCTTGTCTCAAGGCCCAGCCTGGACTTTACCTCAAATTCCTCATCTTCTGACTCAACAAAACAATCAGATCCTGCACAGCCAACTCAGAACCTTAAATCTGGCTGCATGGCAGATAATGTAGCCACTCAGAACACACCTCTCTCTAAAGCTGTTATAGATGTCATTTTGGAAGCCAGGAGGCCCAGCACCAGGAAATCTTATGCAGACAAATGGAAGAGATTCTGTGCTTGGAACCAGGCACAAGGACTTGAAACACTTGTTCCAAATATTCCTCAGATTTTACAATACCTAACTGAGATGCTGGACAAAGGCCTATCCTTCTCATCAATTAAGATCCATGCCTCTGCCATTTCAGCTCATTACAATTCGGAACCTCCTATTTTCTCTCATCCACTGCTAAGACAGTACCTCAGAGGGGCAAAAAACATAAGACCCCCAAGGAGAGCACTGATACCTACATAGGACCTCAACTTTGTCTTAGAAAAGCTCACACTGCCTCCTTTTGAGCCAGACAATACAGCTGATATAAAATTCTTATCATGGAAAACTGCTCTGCTCCTAGCAATAACTTCAGCAAGAAGAGTCTCAGAGTTACAGGCATTAAAGGCAGTGGAACCTTTTATCATTTTTCATCCAGACAGGGTTTCTCTAAGGACAAACCCAACATTTATGCCAAAGGTAGTATCCAGTGTGGCTTTTAACCAAACCATTCATTTGCCAACATTTTATCCAAATCCCCAGAATAAAGGGGAGAGACTTCTGCACTCTTTGGACATACACAGGCAGCTACGCTTCTACTTGGACAAAACAAAAGCTTTCAGAAAAACTGAGCAAGTGTTTGTAGCATATGCTGCAGGAATCACAAGGAAAGGCTATCCTCAAAGCAGACTATTTCAAAATGGATAGGAGACTATTCGTTTCTGCTATGCACAGCATGGCAAGTCAGTGCCTAAGAATATTAGGCCACATTCTACCAGGGCAGCAGCCTTTCTCAGAGGAGTACCAACCAAGGAAATTTTGGAGGCTGCAACTTGGAGTTCAGTGCACACTTTTACCAAGCATTATCACTTACCTCTTTACTCTAAATCCAGAGCAGGCTTTGCCACTGCAGTTCTGCAGGGCCTCATAGCCACTCCTAATCCTATTTAGACCCAGCCGCCCAACCTCAGCTTTGGGATTCAACCCAAGTGTAATGACTGCAACAGTGAAACACGATGAACATAGTACAGTTGTGTACCTACCATAAATGTAGATGTTCGAGTGTATTCACTGTTGCAGTCCAGGTTACCCACCCTCCAGCCCCCTTTCTTTGCTGGGACTTACCTATACTTCTCTATCCTATACAACCTATGTGGTGTATTTGCTTGTAGATGAAGGTATTGTTTTATTTTTTTACTGTATGTTTTTCTAAGCAATATGTATTGCCTACCTTCTTGGGGGCACCTGACATCTGGGGCAAGAAAAACTGAAGAAAATGGCGTCTGCTGCATCTTGTATACCCCTGGCGCACTGACATCCGGGAAGAGGCGACAGCAACCGATGCCGGACCAGGACTTTGGAATTCAGGCCGACTGTGGGTAGCCTGCCAGCAGGCTAACCCAAGTGTAATGACTGCAACAGTGAATACACTCTAACATCTACATTTATGGTAGGTACACAATTGTACTTTGCCACTTCCAAGACCCCGCCTGAGGTCTTTATGGCTCCTGAGGCCATGCAGACTGTTGATACATCCAAGTAACCATATTGTCTTATTTCTGTGGGACAGCATGGCATCCCTCAAATTTTAGTTAGGGAAGAGATCCCAGGCTGTCCAATAGAAGTTATTGTTTCACACTTCTGTCTTATGTAAGTGGAGGTCATGCCTAAAAGGAAAAAATAGAAGACATGACGTGTCCTTATCCTCAACAGCTTGGGTAAAGGAGTGGGTAGATTTCTCACAGGGGTTGTTCAAAGCTGTTATGTCTTTGAAATCTCCTCTTTTTGGGTCTCTTCAACCACAGGCTACTCCTCAAAAAATACCCTAGTTTCCTCTTTTGATGAAGAGGATGACTTTGACTCAAACCATTCTCTAGACTACACCTCTCAACTTTATTCTGCAGAACAAATCTCTTCTGATGAAGAGTACTCCCTCTCACCAGATTCCCGTATTGAGGAAGTTTCCTTTGGGGCGACTATACAGAACATGAAGAAATGCTTTAAATGGTAACCCACATAGATGTCTGATCCTCAGAAGAGGTATTACACCCTCTTGAGCTAGGACATGAATACCCATCTTCAAGTCCCTCCTGTCTTTGAGGCTTTCCAGGTTGTCTTTCGGTCCACCTCTTGTGCATGTGATTCTTAACCACCAGCCCTTAAAAGACTGGACAGGTTTTACAAAGGCCCTGATGACTGAAAATATTTATACAAGAATCCACTGGCAGACTTCTCTGCATTATGTGTCTCTTTAGATAGTGCTCTATGTTAATTATCTGCAAAGATGATAGGGCTATGGATAGATGGGGAAAGAAGACTTGCACCTCTGCTACCCTTGCCTTTAGGACAATTAACTACTAGCCTCAATTGACAAAGTACTTGATCTCTGTCTTGGATTTCTTAAAGTCATATTGGACCCTCATACAGCAGAGTCTAAGCATCAAATGTAGAGCTTACTCTCATAGGCCACTCAAATTGCCAGACACATTAAGCACAGTTACGATGCTGTGGATGCTTTTTCTAGGGCAGCTGCCACTGGATCTGTTGTTATGTTGCATGGCTTTGCAGTCTGTCTGTCCCTGAGGATTTCAAATATTTTTGACTCCTTTGCACAAAGACTTGCTGCTAGGTCCTCAGGCTGCCAGCCTGTTCAAAAATCTCCAACCCAAGGTAAGATCATGAAAGACTGCAGACTGATTCTACTCTCCATAGGAACTACCCATCTAAATCTACATCCTATATTGGAATGGATCCTAAGAAAGCTCAGAAACGAAAGGAAACTCCTAGAGAAGGTATTCCTCCACCTGGGAGGCTACCCTTTGGTACTAAAATTGGACAACTCTGCAGCACCCCTTCCATCTTTCCTATAAACTATTGCTTTCTCTGGCTATGTGGGAAGCTATTACCACAGAGAAGTGGGTCCTCCTCTTCATCAAGGATGGTTATGCTATGTCTTGGGAAAATATTCCCTCACTGAAAGGCATGCCATAACCTCCTGAAAAACAAGTATCCATTCTGGTCCCATTATGCAAGTCCTCTTGAATCAGGACACCATCGAGCAAGTTCCAAAGGACTTCATGGGAAAAGGGTTTTACTCCAGGATTTTTCTAGTCCCAAGGAAAGAAGGGAGGTAGAGACCCATCCTAGACCTCTCTGTCTTAAACACTTACTTGAAGGTACCATCTTTCAGAATGCTTTTTCTTCACATTTTCCTGCCCTTCATCCTCCCCAAGCTTTGTTACTGTCACTAAATCTGAAGGATGCCTACATGCACATTAAGCCTTCTTGCAGGAGATTCCTCGTGTTTCTCATACTTTCAGTTTATTGCTCTGCCTTTTGGTCTTTCCACAGCTCAAGTGGTGTTCACGGCATCTAGCTCCAGTAATAGCTTTCTCTCACATTCAGAGAATCCACATTTTCCCCTACCTGGATGATGTATTGAGCCAGGCTGCGTCTGCAGAAGTTCTTCAGCATCTACACTTCAACCTCCAACCTCTGACAGGTCCCGGTTTCCCTATAAACTGCAACCAAATCCCACATGGTACTGTTATAATCTAAAAATAAATATCATTAAAAATGTACCTTGTATGCCTTCAGTCAGGAACAACACTTCAGGATGTGCAAAAAGAAATTTTATTTACAGCTCTGGGAGGCAATCTTCATAGCAGTTGGTAAATCAGTCTCACCAGAGAAAAACTGCATCTTTATACATTTTTCTTATCAAACCAGTCATGCAACTTTTTACGTTATAATCAATGACACTACAAATGTCCTCATCCGTCATGATTTTCGCCATAGACTTCATGTGAACACCTTATACATGACCCACCTGCTTCAAGAGGTCTTGTTTTCTGACCTTGGATGTTTCAGATCTACCCTAGCAACAACGCACTCCTAGCCTGGAGGAGTCAGGCTAACAAATTACTTTTACAGTAGCTAAAATGCCTCGGCTCATACAACACTTTTCCTTGTTGCATATCAAAAGAATGCAATTAAAGCACAGCAGTAACTTCAACTTATGAAGCTGTATTTTTCTATAGCCCTGCATACAAGTTATATTTGCTTTTTAACAATCATATTATAGCATCATTAATGCAACTGAAATTAATCTACATTTTAATAAGCTGATCTTGTTCCATAAGTTTCCCCACTTTGACAGTGTCATACCATACATGTAATTATATTTTTATTTTTCTTAACTTGATAAAATGTTTCAGCATAGTAGTAGTCATCATTATCTTTCAAAATAGAACTGTCATTGATTGGTACATGCAGTGGCATTTCATGTGCAGGTGAGGTTAAACATCAAAGCCTTTAGAATAGAAAATACCAAAATGATCGCAAATATAATAAAAAGTACAATGAAAATACCCTGGATTATACTAGTTCTCAAGTTGCCAAAAATACTGCCCAACCATCCAAAAAGTGCCCATTGGTTTGATGTGCTGTCCAAATCCATAAAATTTGCCAGTTTTTCCTGTTCATCATAATAGTCACTAATATATGAACAGCAACAACTCTATGAGGGCACATGACCCCCCCCCCTTTTGCAGCAAGCATTATATCAAGTCCCATTTGATTCTGTAACCCCACATTTCGCATTTCAGTCATTTCTCGATTTGCCATCCTAATGTGATGCAGAGTTTCATTGGCCGCCACCTGTGGAATCTGAGCAAGCATGGTGATTTCAAGCATTCTCCTTTGCACTCTATACCCAGGATAAAAAATTGAAAATACTTGTTCTGCCCAGTGGATTGCTCGCTTATTTCTCAGTCTACCTGCTGGTGGGTTTTCAAAATGTTGAATAGCAAGAGTAATATAGCCTACAAAGCAACATCCAGACCATTTTGTAGGCAACCGGGGGTAGGCATGATCACTACAGATGTAACAGTCACTCCCCTAGTCATAGCTTTGTAAGTGCAGAGTGTCTAAAACACTTTCATGCCTGGTGTCATTACATTTGCTTTCTACTACTGGTACAGTCCCATTTCTGGCATAACATGTCTCCATGATGTGTGGTTGCAAGTTGAAGAGAGGCAACCTTTGAAAAATCAGTTGCATTATGCCAGGTTAGACTGCTGTCATTAAAGTCCTTTTCAAATGACACTTGTGATGCAGGGATGGGAATCATAGGAATCCCTGCCTTGGAATGATGAGGTATATGCGAACATATTTGACCAGTTTATAGAAGGAAACAGCAGCAGCAGAAACAAAGCAAGGGCACCTGTTGTCACTGGATTCATCATGGACTGCTACTGAAGTTGGCTTGCTTACTAGGCAGATGATTTATCTGTCACACCTCGATCTCCCACTATTGGCTGCAACGATTCATCTGGGGTCCCCATACAGCAGGTCTTCTTGCTTTGAGATGAATGGATCCATGTTGCTAGTCCTAGCACAGCGAACAGCAGTTGGGGTTTTTAGCAGGACTTGGAAAAGACCTTTCCACCTCAGGCTAAGGCTGTTCTTCCTCTTGAAAATTTTGATGTAAACCCAATCACCCGGTTGTAGTTGATGACTGGCCTGGTCAGGAGGCTTTGGTAATGCTGCTCTTACTTTTCGATGGTATTGCTGCAAAATACAAATCAAGTTCTTACGATATGAAATCTTGGCATCATCTCCCAAGGTTAAATCTGCATTTCCCACTGGAGGGGTAGATGGAAAGGCCATGGGTCTCTCTATTAATATTTCATATGGACTCAACTTCCTGGTGGCATTCAGTGAGGCCGTCATACTCCTTAATGCTAAGGGAAGGGCTTCGGGCCACTTTTAACTGGGTTTCAGTACAAATCGAAATTTTATTTTTAAGGGTTCTGTTTACCCTTTCTACTAATCCAGATGACTGTGGATGGTTGGAGCAGTGAAGACTCAACTTAGTATTAAAATCTTTGCACAATCCCTTAAGTAAAGAATTGTTAAAATGTGTTCCCTGGTCACTATTGATAGTACATGGTATACCAAATCTCAGTATAAAGTCATACAGAGGTTTTTTCACTACTGTGACTGCATCAGCTTTGCGACATGGGTAAGCTTCCACCCATGCTGAGATCATGCACACCACCACAAAAGTAAATTGTAAATTATTAGTCCTAGGCATCTGAATCAAGTCCAGCTCCATGTTAACAAAAGGTCCCCAAGGTGATGGTAAACATGCAGCCTTACTGTTGGCATTTTTATTTACATTCTTGACATGTACTGCAATTTTGTACATACTGAAGTATCAAAGAGGAGACATGAGGGGCATACCAACTTCAGGTAATTTAATTAAGTAAAGCTCTCTTACCTGTATGGGCAGGTAGATATGCCCTTACCAGGTAAGGTAGCAAAGAGGCAGGTGCCAGCAGTTGGCCATCCAGATGTTGCCATATGCTGTCAGAGGATTTTATATATCCATCACTGAACCATTTCAGAATTTCTCCCTGTGATGCTTCAGCTTGAAAGGCTAACAATTTTTCAAAATCAAACACATCATTACTGTTGTAGTTTATTGTAAAAAAAATCTGTGTATGTTGACTATAGCAATCTGCTACTGCTTGTTTGGCAACTTGGTCTGCCAAATTGTTGCCCTTTGTTATAACATCTTTACCCTTTTGATGGGCACAACATTTGATTATAGACAGCCTCTTAAGTAGCAAAAGTGCATCTAACAGTGATTTTATGTACCCTGAATTCTTAATTTGATTTCCTGAAGAGGTCAAAAAAACCCTCTTTTTCCAAAGTTGCTCAAAGTCATGTACCACCCCAAAAGCATTAAAGTCTGTCAAAATATTGGTCACTTTGTCTTTGACTAATTCACAGGCCTTTTGTAGAGCCACTAACTCAGTTATTTGAACAGAGTGAACACCCTCTAATCTTTGCAACATTATTGTCTCTTCGGTGCAGACTGCTGTTCCTGAAGTCAGTTCCCCCCTTTGATTTCTTCCACAGGAGCCATCTACAAACAAGTTCAAGTCAGCATTGGGTATGAATGTCCGTTAAATCCTTTCTAGGAGAAAGCAAATAGTTACAAATACGCACACAGTCATGCTCTTTACCATCCTCAGCAGTAGGCAACAGAGATGCAGGATTTAGAACAGGACAGCGGATCAGAGAAATGGATCAGAAAGATGTGCAAGTTCATATCTAGTTAATGTGCAGTCGAGAGTGGTTGTTTTCATTTTAAGCGAAAGATGATACAGAATGAGGGACAGCTACTGTGAGATCGTGCCCCAGCACCAGCGATTGTGCAAGATTAACTAAAATGGCAGCAGTGGCAACTGCTCTTAAACAAGGTGGAAAACCTTTTGCAACAGAATCAAGTGACATGCTGTAATAAGCTAATGGACGATAGCTGTCCCCATATTTCTGTGCATGTACTCCTTGAGCAAATCCATTTCTTTCATGACAGAATAAAATAAGTCTTATCATAGTCTGAAGCTAGGGCAGTAGCTAAAGCTTGTTTTAAATTCTGAAATGAATTTTCCTCTTCACTATTCCAAAGGAGAGGCTCCAGTGTATCCTGCTTTTTGAGGGATTCATCAAATGTTTGGCAATTTCTGCATAATTAGGGGTCCAGTGTCTGCAGTATCCTGTCATACCTAGGAAAGACGTAAGCTGTCACTGAGTAGTTGGACATAGGGCCTTAGATATTGCACCAATATGAGATGGTAACACCTGCCTGCTACCCTGAGATATTAAATGTTAACATACCCGAGGTGACCACAATTGTAGTTTTTCTCTAGACACTTTGTGTGTCTCTTGTGCAAGGATAGTCAGAAGATGCAAGGTATCCTGCTGTCATTGCTGAAAGGAATTTGATACGATTAGTAAATCATCTATGTATTGTACTAACACAGACCCACCTGGAAATATCACATTCTCCAAATCTTTTTTCAGAATTTGAGAAAATAATGGAGATTCAGTAGATCCTTGTGGCAACCCTGTCCAGGTATATTGCTATCCCTGATAAGTAAAAGACAACAAACTGACTGTCGGGGTGAATAGATATAGAAAAGAATGCTGAATATAAAAGTAACTAGCTGTAGAAGGTATGCAACTCAGTATTGTTGCTGGATTTGTAACAACAGGATTAGTAGGCAATACTGCATTATTTACAGCCCTTAAATCTTGTACAAATCTATAAGTATTCTTTCCTGGCTTTTACACTTGAAAAATAGGATTACAAGGGCTTTTAGCTGGTAGTATTATTCCTTGCTGTGTCACAGACTGAATTACAGGTTTGATTCCCTGCTCTGCTTCCAGCTTTAGTGGATATTGTGGAACTCTAGGGAGTTTTGAAGGGTTTAATTTTATTTTTACTGGTTCTGCTGATGTCAGTATACCTACTTCATTTGCATGCTTAGCCCACAAGTTGGCAGATGCCTGCTGTAGTAACTCTCTATCTGCCTGTATGCTTCCAACAGGCTGTTCCTCAGCTTCTACGAAAACTGCCAATGCTTCCCCCTCTGATTCTGTTGGAACATTCAGGTACACCTCTTCTGGGCTACAGTAAAAAGTACAACCCAGCTTGCATAACAAATCTCTTCCTAGCAGATTTATTGGTACATTAGTACTCAAAAGAAAAGGATGCTTTTCTTCGATCGGACCTAAAGAAATGGGGATGGGTTCTGAAACAGGATACATGACTGTAGTATTTGTCAATCTGACTGCCTTTATGTAGTGATACTGGTATTTGACTGAAGTAATTTTTAACACTGACTTAGTGTTGCCAGTGTCCCCTAGAAATTTTTTTTTCTTTGAATTTATTTTCATCTTAATGTAGGGTCCATTTTGATCTATTGGCAGTAGAGGGTTAAGATTCACATCTGTATTATTTCCTTGACCTAGTCAGTATGAAGCTTCCTGACTCCTCCCAGTCTGAGGACGTGGTGGAGGGAAAACTGCATTATTATAATTTGGTTGGTATTCAGTCCAAGTATCTTGAACTCTCTGCATTTGCCTGTGTGGGCATTCCCCTCTCCAATGTCCTGCTTCTCCACAATTGAAGCAAGATGTGTTAGATGAAGCCAGAGGAGCACTGCCGTCTCATTGTTGCCAACCAGATGCACTTCGTTCCCCGTGGCCAGCACTTTTAAAAAAAATCCTCTAGCAATTCCTCTACCCCTTCCCTTGCTTCTGCCTTGACCCCTTGGGTTTTCTAGCTGCCTGTTTTGTAAAGTTAACAGCTTATCCTCCGTATCCTTTTCTCCATTTTTCCTAGTACTCTACAGTGATTTGCAGCACTTAATAAATACTCTATAAGTCCTTTCCTTGCCAGTCTATGAGCACTTGCTTCATTTGATTTTGTACAGGGGCTTAGAGATCCTGCACAAAGGCTGCTGCAACAGCTAGCTTAGCTTGCTCTTCTGGGTCTGGTATTCCTGAATGCCTAGCAAATCCTGTTTTAAGGTGACTCAAGTAGTCTGCAGGGGTTTCATCTTTATTTTGTTTACATGCCTGTTCATAGGTGTGTACTAGGCTAATGGCCCTGGAGCCTTTACAAGCCTAGCCCATAGGATTACCCTAACATCGTGCCAACCGACTTTAGTTCCCAGTGCCTCTGTTGAGTAGAGCCACTGGCATAATCCACAGGGTGAATTTTCTATTTCCCATCCACTCATCAAGATTTATCTTGAAGAGAGCCAGTGAGGTGCTCTGTTTGACATGTATGGGAAGTCTATTCCATAGCATGGGTAGTCTCTGGGTTATGAACCTGTCCCTCCAGCTTGTTCTGTTGATTGTGGTAATGAGGTTGAGGTCTCTGGATCATGTAGTGTGCAGGGATTGGAATTTTGTTAGATTTACCATTTCTAACAGAGCTGGGTCAGACATGGCTTTGTAAGTCAAGCAGAGATAGCCTCTAAGCGATATGAGACAGAGAATAGTTGGAGTTTTTTTGAGTATATCCATATAGGACAAGTGTTTAAGGCCCAGTATCCTCTTTGTGAGGTACTTTTGTGGCCTCTCCAGTTGTTGCAGGTGTCTAGTGAGGTACATGCCAAATGGGGCATTGTACTCGAATGGCCTAATGAGGGAAGAGTAGAGGGAGACAATGACCTCTTTCTTCCTGGATGCAAAACCCTTAGTAATGAGATGTGCCACATAGAAGGACTTTCTGACCACAGTGGCAATGTGGTGGTCAAAAGAGAGGTTGCTGTCAACCTGTGTTCCCAGATCTCTTATAACACTTTGTGTTCAGTGGACTACCATCAATGTGGTAATTCACGGGGAATCGGGTTTTTCCCAAAGCGGATGACAACACATTTTTTGGCATTGAGCTTAAGGCCATGGTCTTAGTGAGGCCTTTCTGTAGGATGTCAACATTATTTGGGGCGTTAATAATAGCTCCCAACTTGCAATCGTCTGCGAACTTTGTCTGCCAGAGTCCCTTCCTGTTGGCCTGGACTTCAGAGAAGAAGATACCAAACAGGAGAGGACCCAGGACTCAACTCTGTGGGACTCAACTCATGACTGGTTGGCAGTTTGACTTGAAGTCCGGTACTTTCACACTGTGGGTTCTATCTGTGAGTCAGTTTGCAACCCACCTAGTGATATAGAGGTTGATGCCTAGCTTAGTGAGTTTTTCTATGATTCCTGAGTAGGGAATGGTATCAAAGGCTTTGGCCAGATCAAGGTAGGCTGTATGAACCACCTTGCCATCATCCATTAGCTCTGGTGACTGACTCAAAGTCGTCGATCAGGTTGAGCAGGCATGATCGACCCCTTCACAAAACCAAACTGTGCGGGATCCAGAGTTTGGAGTTTCCCTATATCCTTGTTTATTAGGTCCATGATGATGCGTTCCATAGCTTTGCATATCAGACTCGTCAGGCTAATGGGGCGATGGTTCCCAGGGTCTGTAGTCACTCCTCCTTTGTGGAGAGGGATGTCTGTAGCAGTGCGCCATTCGATAGAGACAAAGCCTTAGGTGAGGCTGTGATTGAACAGGGCACACAGGTGAAGTGCCAGTTCACTCTGTAGTTCATGTAGAACACAGCCAGGGATATTGCCAGGTCCCATAGAAGCTGTATTCTTGGCATTGGACAGTGCTGCTTTAACCTGTGCAGCAGTAATACTGGGAGCCTGGAAATCTACTAGTATTGTGATTGGTCCTTTGGTGGGGGAGAGAGGGGTAATGTTGGCACAGTATAGAAGGCCTTGTGGTTGTCTTTACTATCTGCTGCAATTCTGTTTTCATAGCTAGCTTTAGAGGATTTGATGAGGGATCTCAACTTTTTGTTGAGGCTGATAAGGGAGTTTTTCCAGTCCTGGGACTTCACCTTATTCCGCATCAGTTTCCTCTTTCTGTTGTAGAGTTTATTTATGGCAGGGGACCACCAGATTGGCTTCCTTTTTTGGGAGGAGAGCGCCTTGGTTCTATTGGGTATGGCGAGATCCTTACATTTGTGTACGTGTTCGTACAGTGCATTGGCGTATGATTCGGCAGTCATGCAACTATTCTCCATTTGCATGAGTGCCGTGAAGTTAGCCACCTCTGTTTTTACGAGCCCAAAGTTAGCTTTGGAGAAGTTTTTCATGATGGTTACCTTTGCAGGGTGGGTGGAAGGGATGCGGATTTCCAAGGTGATTAGTTTGTGGCCAGATCTAACCAGAGAGGAGTTGACTAATGGTGTAGAGCAATTGTCGCCCATGTTAGTAATGACCAGGTCAAGGATGTTGCTACCTGTAGTGGGGGTAAGAATTAGCTGGTCCAGGGTATTGGAATTAATGAATTCCAGGCAACGTTGGGCAAGTGTATTGGTACATGAGTAGTTTTCCCAGTTAATGGAGGGGGTAGTTGAAGCCGCCCCAGTATGAGAGTGTTAGGTTGGACCTCAATATTCTCCAGGGTGCTTAGGAACATGGAGTGCGAGTCTTGGGACATGGTTGGGGACTTATAACAGGCTACAACCTGAATCGCTGTCTTACCCAATGTTAGCTGCACCTGAAGTATCTCTGATGCATTATGTTGGGCTACCAGTCTGGAGGTGTGCGCATCTTTATGAATATGGAGACACCACCACCTTTGGAGCTTTGGTCCAAGTTCTAGGGCCAAAAAGTGTGGAATGAGTTGTAGCCTGGTAGTGCAGGGGTGCTTTCTGCTGCCTTGAACCAAGTCTCTGTTGCAGCACAAATGTCGATGTTCTCCATTTAAAGGAGTGCTTGAAGCAAGTGCATTTTGAGATTGAGACTTCTAGCATTAAGCAGCATGACCTTCAGATTGCATTTGTTTGTAGCTCTTACAGTGGTAATTTGGTCTTTGGAACACAGCCTATAAAAGGCACTATAGGAGTGGTAAGAGCATTGGCCAGTATCCAGAAGCCCAGGGGTGATGCATGCAGGCTATCTCTGGCAAAGCATCGAGGTCTGTCAATCATGTCATCCCAGGCAGACAGATACTGGATCCCCTTAGAATGACACCAGAAACTTAGCCAATTGTTAAAATCAATCATTTTCTTCTTGTACTATGGTATAATTCTGGGTGATGGTAGGAGATTGCTCAGGGCTATGGTCTTACTCGCCTGGGTTACATAATCCAAGAGCTCCTCCATGTCTCTCTTCATGTAGTCCAGACAAGTACGTCTAAGGTCATTTACACCCACATGCACAATGATAGTCATATGTGTACCTGTTGTTGAGGGACCTGAGTGTGTGTGTTATGTGGTGGATCCTGGCACCTGACAGGCAGCTGACTGTTACTTTCTCCTTATTCAACCTAGTGAGTATGATATCAGTGTGCCTCACTATCGAGTCACCTATGACTAGTGTGTTGGGCATGCTGTTTTGCCTTAAGGGCTTTGGTTGAGTGGCACACTTGTTTAGGAGAGTTGTGTCTCGTGATTAGTGTTCTGTTGTGGTCGAGTGCATTTCTGCCTTGGAGGTCTTTGCTGTTTGGGTAGATTTTTATTGAGAACCTCCACGAAGGTGGGTGTGTGGTTTGTTTTTTTATGTGAAGGCAGTGCTGGTGTGTGTTCTGGAGGGCTGTGTGTTTCATGTGTTGTGGTGCAAGTGTTGACCTTCTTCTCTTGACCAGCTGTCCTGGTCTTGGCTGGAGAGCGCGTGCATTCCAATTTGGATATATGTGCATCTCTCGCAAGTCTTGAGTGTTGGGAGGTAAGAGGAGTGGGTGGTCAGTGTACATGAGGCAAGTTGGTACATTGCTTCAGGATGCCCAAGTTCACCAGGTTAATAGGAGAAAGCATAGGGAACTGACTTTTAGACATGCCTGGGCATTAATAAGTACTGGAGCTGTTTCCTTGTAGAACATTTAGTGCTGATAGCACTTTTATGTGCTACAATAATTGCTACAAGAAGTCTGGTAAATTGCTAGACTAATAAGCTAATAAAAGTGCAGGAGAGGAGAGAATTAGCAGATCTAAGGGGAAAAAGTGAAGAGCAGACGTTTGACCAGTCAGTCCTAACTTGACACACATCCATAATTTTCTTTAACAATGTTGTCCATTTATCTGTTAACGCATTCCCTGTGAGAGTGAAATCTATTATCTCTGCCTTTTCCAGTAAATGCTTCCTTATTTCATCTGAAGTAACTACCCTAAGCAGGTGATTTAAATCTGTCATAGAATTGTAACATTCTATTATAGTTTTTAATTCCTCTTTGAATTTTGATGGATCTCCTCTAATATTTGGAAAATTTTTGGACATGTTATGCAAATTAGTAGGGGTCCAAGGACGCTGAACAAGTTCTCTGTTTTTAGCCCCCAGAATTTCCCTGAGAGGTGCGAAAAGATCCCTTCCAAAGGTCATAATCTGCTGTTGTACCCTGTCATGTCAGCGTGTATAGTGAGATACAGGTGTGTCAAATACTAATGTCCCTGTTGGTGAAGTAGAAGCTGTCTGAGATGGATAGGAAGAAGAACCCCCCTCGACTGTAAAAGCCTGTTCAGAAGATGAGGATTGAACGGGGACTAATCTGAGATGTAACAGTATCATGTGGACTGGGTGTCTAATGGACGGTTGACCGAAAGGTGGGGGTCTGAGAAACAATGGAGTCTTGTAAAGGAGGTAGTCGTATTTGTGCATGGGGGTGGGGGTGCAGTAGCTACTGGAGGATTATCATCCTCTTTAGAAGTTTCTGTTTTTTAGCCATCCTCAGTTCCAAACCTGCTAAGACATGATAAAGGGATCCCTTTTTACTGGCCTGTACTACCTTTTTGAACTCTTTTACCTGTTGCAACAATTTCTTATTAGCATCCTGCAACCCTCTTAATGCTAACTCCTTTTCCCTTTTAAGTGCTTCACTGTACCAAGAATAAAATGCTGTCATTTTTTCTCAACTTACTTTGCTTTTCTTCTAAAATGCCTTTCAATGTCATCATTTTAGTCATCATAAATTCTATTTAATGGAAATACCCCACCAAAATAATTCTTAGTAAGCTGAAACCAGTCATGCAAATATTTACAACTTTCCTTTCCATAGTTAAAATACATAAAATATGCAGGTATTCCCTTTTCAGGGGTTTGATCTTTCTTGCTTATCTTTGCTCCCATTTTTCTTATTTTATAAATAAATAAAATGTTAGGCTTACCTTACAACTCCTGGATCCTGGCAGTCCCAAAGATGGAAACTAACTGTAGTAATCCACACACCATACAGGGAGGGAAGGGTAAGAAGTCTGTTGGCATGCAACAGAGGAGAGGTTTCGATCAGCCTTTTCCCACAGCACCCCCTTGCTTTCATCCCAGTTTGAGCTCAAAAGTTACATCTCCAGCATTGCAATCAGGATAATGGGGTGGAGAGGTACTGTGTCCAGAACTGGCCACTCTTTCAGACCCTCTGAGGGTACTTCCATGCAATCACACTCAAGTTCCAGCGTGCTATGGGCTCATGAATTTATTTTAACCGTGCATACTTTTATGTCCCATCATGCTGTTGGCTCATGAAGTTGTTTTAACAGTTTATAGCCTATGTCCCAATCATGCGGTGGGCTCATGAACTTGTTTTAACAGTTTATAGTCTATGTCCCAATCATGCAGTGGGCTCATGAACTTGTTAAACTTTATCTTTTTCCCCTCATTCATTCATTGACAAAAATAAAACCTCTCACCTTTCAATCCTGAAGGTGCCGCCCTCGACACAAGGCACCTTGTGTTAATTTGTCCTTTACTGTATGTGCACATACATTTACTATTCTCATTTGCTGTGGTGTCCTCCCACTATTACTTGTATACCTTAGAAACAACTCAAACAAAAACACAGTCATGCACTTAGACAATTTTTAGCAAAATATAGACTGAGAGAGAAGGAACATTTTTTTTTCCTTTACAACACAATTTCCCCTCCCAAGACTAATATGTTTGCACACCCTGAATAACTATACATCTGAATCTCTGACTATTTCATACAAAGCAGTGTAGAATTCACAAAAAATCTGTGATGGGCCCTATTCCAGAACTGCCCTACAGCAATACCAAAGTTCAGTTCCAGAACACAGCACCAAAATGTTGTAGTCTAGAAATAAATAACATTAAAAATTTACCTTGTATTCCTTCAGCCAGGAACAACACTTCAGGATGTGCAAACAGAAATGTTTACAACTCTGGGAGACAATTTTCATAGCAGTTGGTAAATCAGTCTCACTGGACAGAAAAAAACTGCATCTTTTTACATTTTTCTTATCAAACCAGTCATGCAACTTTTTACATTATAATGACTCTAGCAAATCAATGACTTTACAAATGTCTTCATCCCTCGTGATTTTCACCTCTGACTTCACATGAACACCTTCCCATACATGACCCACCTACTTCAAGGGGTCTTGTTGTCTGACCTTGGATGTTTCAAACCTTCCCTAGCAACAACGCACTCCTAGCCTGGAGGAGTCAGGCTAATAAATTCCTTTTACAGTAGCTAACATGCCTCAGCTCATATAACACTTATTTTTTTCCTTGTTACATATCAAAAGAATGCAGTTAAAGTACAGCAGTAACTTCAGCTTATGGATCTGTATTTTTCCACAGCCCTGCATACAAATTATATTTTCTTTTTAACAATCATATTATACCATCAGTAATGAAACTGAAATTAGATTTGTTGGTGCAGGAATTGCATTCTAGATTTAAAAACAGAGGGTACCCTTCTAAAATAGTCCAAGACATTATTAGTACAAGTGAAAGGGAGGGGCTTAGTGGAAACAGATGAAACAAGAAGGATTGAGTAATGTCCATGTTGTTAACTTTTACCTTAGACAGTAAAGAAATTAAAAACATAGTGTCCCAACAACTGGAGAATATTAGTTTCAAATAGTGATCTTCAGATGGTAGTAGGAGAAGCCCCCCATGTTTGTTAACACGAGGAAGGAATTTCAAAGAAATGTTAGAAAGTAAACAAAGAAAAAAGCCTCAGGGCAACATAGGTACTTTTAAATGTAAAAGTTGCAATTTTTGTAAATACTTCAGAGGGAGCAGATTTTAATGTTGCAACTCAGAGCAAGATGTGGCACGTTCCAGGCATTTTTAATTGTAAATCTACATTTGTGGTATACATGGCAAAATGCTCCACCTGTTCTTCATTCTATATTGGGAAAACCAATAGGCAACTTAAAAACAGAATGTATGAACACTATTATGCCATCAAAAAGAAACATTTAGATAATGTTCTTTACAAGCACACTTTAAACTGTCTGAGTAGCAATAACAGTGTTAAGTTTCTTTTTACAGTTATAGATCATGTTCCATTGGGCTTTAATGGAGATAGAGATGGGTAACTAGATTTTAGAGAGTTTAAATGGCAGGTTTTATTAGATGCATGCAGGACACCAGAGCTTAACAATGGTGTCAACCATAAAGCTGTGTTGAAAAGAAAAGCTTATTACAACAAATGTAAATAGTTTATATGTTTGTTAGAAATGTATGATTTATTTAAAATGCATTTTTATTTAAACACATTTTAAACAGTTTTTACATTGTTTAAGTAAAATGAGATTTGATTGGTGTGATGTGTATTGATATAAAAATGAGACAGTTTTTTAACACTTTGTTCTGATGAAGGGTCTTGGGCTGAAAGCGCTAAACCAGTGGATTAAAGTTCATTTTTGTGATATAGTGCTCCGTTATCACTTGTGGTTTTCTTTTTATTGAAATTAATATACATTTTAATAAGCTGATCTTGTTCCATAACAGTCCCTACATAGGATCTGATTTTCTTAGGCTACAGACTGGGCACACAGAAAATGCATGCCTTTCTTCCCCAGAAGAAAGTTCATAGTGTCTTTTTATTTTCCTCCCAAAAGTCATTTTAGCTCATTGCTCAGCGAGGGAGATAAGGATTTTGGGATTCATGGCAGCCATCATCCCTGTGCTCTCCCTGGCCAGACTTCACATGAGAAAAATCCAGTGGTATCTGAAATCTGTGTTGTCCCAGCACTGTCACCCTTTGGATATCTGATTCTTCTCCTCCCTTGTCTCAAAAACGTAGTTGATTTGGTGGAAGGGAGAAGTCATCCTCGACCGAGGACTGCCATTCACACTACTACCTCCTCTTCAAGGGTCACATGGATGCATTGGACAAGGCATGAGGAACATGGACATGATCACATACAGTGCAGGGAATAGCATCCCCAGTTCCTAAATAAATGTATGATTCGGAAAGACATGAGGGATTTTCTGCAAGCTCTTCAGATTTTTGCTCACCTTTGGAAACGTGGGCCACTCCCAGTGTACAGACATCACAGTCTTGTGATACATAAACAGGGAGGCACCAGGTCTAGCCATCTGTGCAGGTTAGCACACAAGGCATGAAGCTTGGGAACGCAAATGTACATATGTTCACAACCACCTAATCCCTTCTCAGGACAATGTGCTAGCAGACTCCATAAGATGCTCCCTGGAGGACCCCCACGAATGGACTGAAACAGAAGTTTTCCAGACAATCACTGTTCAGTGGGGCACTCCTCGGGTAGATCTCTCTGCATCACCATCTCCTCCCTCAGTTCTGCACTAGGAACAGTTGTCTCTCTCAGCTTGGAGCACAGATTTCTTCTCTTTCCAGTAGAGATGAAAGTTCCTTTATGCCTTTCTTCCTCTGCCTCCCCTTCCAAAAATCCTTCTCAAAGCACAAAAGGATGCACTGAAACATGTTTTACTTGCACTGTTTTGGCTGAGGCAGCATTGATTTCCCCTGACAAAGGGAAATTACAGAATCCTTCAACTGGATCTGATAACTCTGCAAAAAGGATTACTGCTGCACCCAAATCTTCCATCTCTCAATTTGACACTATGGATGATAGAATTTTAATTCCTCAGAGACACAGTCTCTAAAGAGGTTGTTCAAGTCCTACATGAGGCCGAGAGACCCATAACCAAAAAAATCTTACACTGCTAAATAGAAAAGGTTTAATTTGTGGTGCTGGAAACATAGCCAGGACCCGTTGTTATACTACTACAATATCTCTGTGAACTTTTGTTCAGGTTTGGCCTACTTTTCTATAAAAGCTTACCTGTCAGCTGCCAGTGCCTGCCTCCCTCTTAGTCATCCACTTATGGTTAGGATGGAGGCCAAGCATTTCCTCAGGGGGAGTCCTGCATCTTAACACACCTAGCAAACCCATCTCTCTCCCTTGGGAACTTAATTTTATGATAGAAAAGCTTACTACCTCCCCTTGAACCAGCATCTTACACTTCTCTAAAATTCTGTACTTGGAAAACTATCCTCTGGACATTCATAGGCAGTTCAGATTTTATGCAGACAAAATTAAATCCTTCAGAAAGACCAACTAGCTCTTTGCATCATTTATTAGCCCTAAGCTGGGCCAGGCCATTTTCAAATTAATGCAGCATGGATTTGTAAGGGTGTCTCTCTACTGCTACACACACCACTAGGACAGTAGCTTCCTCAGGGGCATTTCACAAAGGAATAGACTCCAGCTTTATCTTGGAGGCTGAAACTTGGTCCTCTGTACACACCTTTACCAAACACTAGAAAGTCGATGCTTTCTCCAGGTTCAGGGCAGCCTGTGCACAATCAGTTTTGTCTAGGCTGCTGGACAACAATTCTAATTCTACTCAGTAGCCAACTGCCATTCTTTCCTCCTCCAGCTTTGGGAATCACTCGTATGTCAGGAATACTGCAACAGTGATTTCAGTGAGGACATAGTACAGTTGTGTAAGAACTTACCATATCAGTAAAAGTCCTGCTGATCACTGTTGCAGTATTCCATCCCCTCTTCTCTATCTCACTTCTACCTTCATATTCCTCTCCCTCTTTGCTTTAACATCTGCTCTAATGTTCTTCATGTTTCACTATTGCAGTCATTACATTAGGGTAATCTGCTTGCAGGTTGCCCTCAGTTGGCCTGATTAACAAAGTCTTGGGTCCTGCGTCGGTTGCTGTCCCTTCTTCCATGACGTCAGGAGTATAAAACATGCAGCAGACACCATTACATCAGTCTTTCTTGCCGTGCAGTGCCCGAAGCAGTTCGCAAGTGCCAGTCCGCCGACTCCTGAAATTTTCATTTTCGAGTTTCAGAACCGAAGTCTTCAGCAAAAAGCTAAGTACCTCGTTGGGGTAACTTTTTATTGCTCCTTACTGATGTCAGTAAAAGTTAATTGCATTACCTGTGGAAAGCAAATATCTCATAAAGATTTTAATTTGTACAGTATTCCTTGCCTAGGCCCTGACCAGGAAGTACCTTGCTGTCAGTTTTGTGCTTTATTTAATCAGAGCACTATCCATTGTCTGTATATTTTCATCTCTAAATATTTCGGTTCTCAGTTTAATTATCAAGAAATGTCGTCGGTTAGCCATCCGACTACCGGGATTCTGAAAAAATGCAAAGACAGAGACAGGCTGCCGAGGTCGCTTCTCTTAAGCCAGTCGCCGATACTCAGTGAGGCACTTTCACAGCCCCTGATACCTACTACTTCTGATTCGCAGGCCTGAGACCCATTCGGAGTCTGGTATGCCGCAAGATACTTCAACTATGGAACCCCCGGATGTCTCTACCTTGGATGGGTCTGGAGCCGCTGTGCAGGCACCGGCTTCTATGGGTATATTCAGACCTATGGACTTACATATTAAATCGACGCCTCCTTCATTACTAAGGCCTAAATCTCAGTCCATGTCTAAAAAACCGATGCCCAGGCCACATGCTCAAGCCTCTATGCCTAAAAAACAAATGATAAAAATGGCAAAAGATCTAATAACTCTAATCAGGGGTAGCCAACCCCCCCCCCCTCCAAGAGGCCTAGGGCTGAGCTTGATTATGAATCTTCTGATCAGGATTCTGTTTTTTCTGACTCTTCTGATGACCTGGATTTGTCCTTACCTACTTATGAGAATTCTGATGCAGAGGACTCTCTTCCCTCTGCTTCCCCTCCTGAGGATTTTTCTTTTGGGGGAAACCTTACATACTCTAAGGGAGCACTTTCACTGGGAAAGCCAGGAATTTTCTGATTCAAAAAAGAGGCTTAGGGATTTCCTTCTCCTACCTCAGCATAGACCTTTGGCTGTTCCTCCTGTACTAGACATTGTTGGTGATGCTTTCTCGGAATCTAGTTTGGCCCCTAATTCCCTGCCTTCTGCTCCCAGTAAACCTGACAGATACTGCAGGGTCCCTGATTCCCACAAGTTCTTTTTCAAAAATCCTATTGCAGATCCAGAGACTATTTCACAGGGGCCCAAGGGTATTAAGGCTTCTACTGCTAAAAATCCTACCCCTTCTGATAGAGACTCCAGGGCACTGGATAGATGGGGTAAAAAGGTTTATACTTCAGCAACCATGGCAATTACAGCTTTAAGCTGCCAATTCAATATGTTAAAATATCCGCAACATGTTATTGGACTGCTTAAACAGAAAATTATGTTGATTCCTGACTGTGTGGAAATTAAAGACTTACATGATTTAATGCATTCTGCTGAACAAGTTGGAAAACATACTTTGCAATGTGGTTTTGATTCTGTAGAGGCCTCCTGCAGGGCTGCTGTTACTGGGTCTGTGCTTAGAAGACATGCTTGGCTTAAGGAGCAATCTTTGCCTGATCATGTTAAAGCTAAATTGTTGGATGCTCCTTTAAATCAGGACTGCCTGTTTGGCAACAAGGCTGAAAAAGTTCTTAAAAAGATGGGAGATAAAGCTAAATCTATGCAAACTGTTAAAGATTTTTTTACAAGTTCAGCCTCCTAGATTTAGTAGGCACTGGCCCTCTAAGAATTGGTCCTGACTGCCCCTTTGGCGGGAAAGATTGCTCTTCATGCAAAGAACCAGGAACTCATTACCCAGGACAAATGGGTTTTAAATAGTGTCCCAGGGTTACAGATTTCACTTCCACACGTTGCCAGTGCCAAGTGGGTGGCCAGACCTACCCCCAAATCAGTGGGCAGAGGCTCAAAAACAAGTACTCTCTCTCTCTTAAGCATGGGGGCTATTCATCTCGTACCAGAAGAGGAAAAGGGACAAGGTTTCTACTCCAGACTTTTCCTGGTACCCATCAAAGACAAATCATAGCTCCAATCTTGGACCTGTCTACTCTAAACACCTTTCTGGAGATTCCAAAATTCAAGATGCTGACTCTAAACCAATTACTTCCTATGCTAGGCAAAGACGCCTGGATGGCAACACTAGATTTAAAAGAAGCATACCTGCACATCCCAATCAGGGAATCTTGCAGAAGATACCTATGCTTCAAAGCAAGCTACATGCACTATCAGTTCTCTGTACTGCCCTTTGGCTTATCTGCTGCGCCCAGGGTATTCACAAAGTGCCTAGCTCCAGTTATTGCATTTTGCAAGCAAAGAAATATTCAAATATACCCATACCTGGACGATTGCCTAATTCAGGCAGAAACCCCGGACATACTTCTGAATCATCTGGCATTTGTAAAAAGGGTTCTAACTTGTCTGGGGGTACACCATAAATGAAAAGAAATCACAACTGGTACCCTGTCAACAAATTACATTCCTGGGAGCAAGCTTGAATACAACTTCCCAGATGGCTTACCTCATGCCAAAAAAGCAAATTCATTTGACAACCTACTTCAAACAAATGGCCACAAAACCCCTGCTATCTGCAAGACAAATACTGCAAGCCTTGAGGTTCATGGCCTCTTGCATTCTTCTAATTCCATATGCAAGACTGCATATGAGGAAACTACAGTGGTATCTAAAAAGCCTATGGAGTCAACATTCTCACAGCCTAGAAACAATGATTCCTATCATACCTTGCCTATGCCTAGAGTTCCTTTGGTGGGCAGAGGCCTGCCACCAAAACAAGGGACTACCTTTCACACCACCCCCTGCTGCCCAAACCCTAACAACAGATGCATTAGACTATGCATGGGCTCATCTGGCAGGTAAGTGCATTCAGGGCAAATGGAACCCAAGTCAAATGCACCTGTGTATCAATCAAAAAGAAATGTTAGCTGTACAGAATGCTCTGACAGCCTTCAAGGACTACATTCTCCCAGGACAACTAATGGTAAAGATGGACAACACCATGGTTATGTGGTACATAAACAAGCAGGGGGGTACATATTCTTACCCCCCTCTGCAGACTAGCCATGGCATTGTGGAACACAGCCTTGAGCTACCAAGTGCACCTACAAGCTCAATTCCTGCCAGGAAAATTAAATACACTGGCAGATGGACTAAGCAGGAACCTCATGGACCCACACGAGTGGAAACTGGAACCAAGGATTTTCAACATGTTGACAAGCGAATGGGGGAGCCCAGGTATAGACCTGTTTGCCTCCCCCCAGAACTACCAATTGGACAAATTTTGCACAAGGATTCCCCACAAACAAGCCCTGAAAGTGGATGCTCTGTTCTTCAGCTGGAAAAATCTATCAGTCTATGCCTTCCCCCCTGCTCTCCAAAGTACTACTAAAAGACAAACAGGACAAACCAAGGATGATTTTGATTGCTCCAGACTGGCCACGCCAACACTGGTACCCCCTCCTGCACAGTGCCACTGTTATCACCATGGCACCTGCCTCAAACTTCTTCCCTGCTGTCTCAGCAGGAAAACCAGATTCTGCACCCTCAGCTTCCAACACTGAACCTTGCAGCCTTGCTAATTACTTAAACTCTCCCTTACCATTCCTCAGCAAACATGTGATGGATGCCATCTTAGAGGCAAGGAGGCCTAGTACTAGAAAATCTTATGCTGAAAAATGGAAAAGATTCTGTGCCTGGAACCAATATCAAGGGATGAGCACAGCAGCGCCCAATTTACCTCCGATTTTGCAATACTTAACTGAGATGCTTCACAAGGGCCTGTCCTTTTCCTCCATTAAAATCCATGCCTCAGCCATTTCAGCTCATTATAACAGAACCTCCCCTCTTCTCTCATCCACTGCTCAAGCAGTACCTCAGAGGGGCCAAAAATTTGAGACCAGCCAGGAGAGCTCCAACCCCAGCCTGGGACTTTAACTTTGTATTGGAGAAACTCACTCTACCTCCTTTCAAGCCAGCTGCTACTGCAGACTTAAAATTTCTTTCTTGGAAAACAGCTTTCCTTTTAGCAATCACTTCAGCTAGAAGGGTATATGAATTACAGGCCCTTATGGCAGTGGAGCCTTTCCATCCATTTGCCAACCTTCTTTCCCAATCCACAGAACAAAGGGGAATGGGTTCTGCATTCTTTGGATCTGCACAGACAACTTAGATTCTACTTGGACAGGACTAAACCTCAAAGAAAGTCTGAATAATTGCCAGTAGCATTTGCTGCAGGGGCAGAGGGGAAGGCTATTTCAAAACAAACCATTTCTAAATGGATAAGCCATTGCATACATTTCTGCTATAAGCACTATGGAAAACCTATCCCCCAGGGCATCAGACCTCACTCCACCAGGGCTGTATCTACTTCTACAGCCTTTCTCAGAGGCGTTCCTACCAGGGACATCCTAGAAGCTGCTACCTGGAGTTCTGTACATACTTTAACCAAGCATTATCATTTACCAATTTTCTCTAAATCCAGAGCTGGCTTTGCCACTGCAGTCTTGCAGGGCCTTATAGCTGGCCCTAATGCTATCTAAACTCCTCCTCCTCCCAACCATAGCTTTGGGAATCTACCCAAATGTAATGACTGCAACAGTGAAACACGAAGAACATGGTACAGTTGTGTACACTTGCCATAAATGTATTTACTGTTGCAGTCCTGGTTACCCTCCCTCCTGCCCCCTAACAACTTTTGGCTATACCTCTACTTTCCTTTACTATGCTTAAAAGCCTTTTTGGTGTATTTGCTTTTTTGTTTGAGGTATACCTTTGTTTTTTTATGTTTAATTGCTTCCCATTAGGGGGGCACCTGACATCTGGGGCAAGAAAAACTGATGTAATGGCGTCGGCTGCATGTTTTATACCCCTGATGACCTGACGTCATGGAAGAAGGGACAGCAACTGATGCAGGACCCAAGACTTTGTTAATCAGGCTGACTGAGGGCAACCTACAAGCAGATTACCCTAATGTAATGACTGCAACAGTGAATACAGTCGAGCATCTACATTTATGGTAAGTGTACACAACTGTACTTTATATGGAAATGGGATAGTTTTCTTACTTATTCCAGCTATGACTCTTCTAGCTGACCAGTCTCCTTGTTCTGTAGTCTTCATTCATCTGGCTTGGATGTAGTCTGAGGATCCTTGCTTGTATGCATGTCTGTGTATCTCAATGGCTTCACTTTATAATCTCGAAATCCTGAAATCTCGAATTTCAGCATTTTGAGACTATAAAGCCAAATTTCAAAATGTGGAAAGTGCATAATCGCAAATTTGAATATCTCGAATTTGCAGTTATGGCTTTTTGTTACATGACGTGTGGTGTTTACATTGGATGTAGTTTGATGTGGTTTATGGATTTGCATGGAGTGTAAGGTGACTGTTTTTTTAAGGGTTTTGGGTGGGAGTTTGAGTGTGTGTTAGATTGTTTTTAAGTTGTATGTGTGGGTTAGGGTAGGTAGGTTAACATATGAATGTGTAATTGTTGGATGTGTTGGTGTTTTTGTGCGGCGGACTGTAGAATGTCTGGGTGTGAGTGTTCTGTCACTGTTTGTGCAATCTCAGAGTTAGTATATATAAGTAGGGGGGTGTGGGGTGCAGGGGGGGCTTGCCCTCTGCTTTTGTGTAGTGTAGGTATTTGCTGGGGTTTTTTTGTGTTTGTTTTGTGGTGTGAGTGTTGTGGTTTGTGTGTGGTGTGTTCAGGTTTATGAAGTTTTTGTTTTGTACGGTTTCGGCTTTATGGTCTCAATGCTGAAATTCGATATTTCAGCATTTTGAGATTATGACGTGAAACCATCTCAACACATACGAGCTGAGGTCAGTCATCAGATGTACGACCTAAGGAAGGTAAATCTTTGGTATCCTAGCTTGATGTCAGTGGTGAGAACCCATTTATGTCAGGAATACTGCAACTCTGATCATTAGGACATCTACTTTTATGGTAAGATGCTCATCGTGTTTCACTGCTGTAGTCATTACACTTGGATTAGCCTGCCGTCAGGCTGTCCCGCAGTCGGCCAGAGTTCCAAAGTCTTGGTCCGGCGTCGGTTGCTGTCGCTTTTTCCCTGACGTCAGTGTGCCAGGGGTATATAAGATGCAGCCGATGCCATTTTCTTCAGTCTTTCTTGCCGTGTGTTGCCCGAAGCAAAAGCAGTTCGCAAGTGCCTGTCGGCCGACTCCTGAGATTTTCGAATTTGAATTTCAGAACCAAAGTCTTGTATAAAGCTAAGTACCCTGTTGGGGAAACTTTTTCTTGCCTCTGACCGATGTCAGTAAAAGTTAATAATTGCATTTCTTGTGGGAAGCAAATACCTCTTAAAGATTTTCATTCCTACTGTATTCCATGCCTAGGCCCAGACCATGACATCACTAGTTGTCGGTTTTGTGCTAGATTTAACAAATGCACTATTAAACGTCCGTCTGATTTTGCTCGCCATTATTTTGGCTGAAGGTTCAATTATACCATGCCGTCGGAACAACCGACGACCGGAATACACAAAAAACGCAAAGACAAAGATAAGGACAGGCATCCAAGGTCCAAAACTGACTATGAAGCCTCTTCTAGGCCAGTCGCCAGTTCGTCGGTTCTCAGTGAGGTGCTTTCGCAGCCCCTGACACCCGCTACCTCAGAGCCACAGGCTGCCTCCGACTCCCACGTGGAGATTACTAGGTCTCTGGAAACTCAAGGTATTGGGCCTATGGAAATTTAACCCTCAGATGGATCCGGAGCCGCTGAGCAGGCATCGGCTTCTGAGGGTGTTTTCAGACCTTCACAGCTTACCATCAAAACAACAACCAAGTCTAAAACTCCATTAAAGACAAATAAACAAGTACTGCATTCATCTGGACAGGCCTCCATGCCTAAAAACAGATGCTCAAAATGGCTGAAGACCTAATTACTCTGATCAGGGGTTCCCATCCCCCTCCTGATAAAAGGCCTAGGCAGGATACAGACTATGATTCCTCTGACCAGGTTTCCATTTCTTCTAATTCCTCTTCAGACGAGTGATGCTCTTTACCCCCCTATGAGGACTCTGATGCTGAAGAATCAATCCCTTCAGCCTCTCCTCCTGAGGATTACTCTTTTGGGGAAACTTTACATACCATGAGGGAGCATTTCCATTGGGAGAGTCAGGATTATTCAGAATCCAAGAAAAGGCTCCAAGATTATCTTTTATTACCTCAGCACAGGCCCCTTGCTATTCAACCTGTGTTAGATATTGTGGATGATGTTTTCTCTGAATCCAGTTTAACCCCTGACTCTTTGCCCCCAGCACCAGTCAAGCCAGATAGGTACTACAGAGTCCCTGACTCTCTCAAATTTCTTTATAAAAACCCTGCTGCTGACCCAGAAACTATTTCCCAGGGTCCCAAAGGGGTAAAGGCTACTACTGCTAAAAATCCAGTTCCCTCCGACAGGGATTCTAGAGCTTTAGATAGATGGGGAAGAAAGTTTACACTTCTGCAACTTTAGTAGTAAGGGCTTTAAACTGCCAGTTCCACATGCTTAAATACCAACAACATTTAATGTGTCTGTTAAAACAGAAAATGCTTACAAGCTCAGAAAGTCCTGACTATAAGGAAATGCAGGATTTGTTGCATGCAGTAGAACAAGTGGGAAAACATACTCTGCAATGTGGTTTTGATTCATTAGAGGCTTCTTGTAGAGCCGCAGTTACAGGATCTGTGATTCGAAGGCATGCTTGGTTAAAAGAACAAGGTTTACCTGATCATGTTAAGGCAAAATTATTGGATGCTCCTTTACAGCATGATATCTTGTTTGGTGTTAAGGCAGAAGAGGCATTAAAGAAAATGGAGGATAAGGCAAACTCTATGCAAACAGTGAAGGATTTCTTACAGGTACAGCCACCTCGATTTAGCAGAAATTGGCCTTCTAAAAATTGGTCGTTTCCAGTGTCAGACAGACCACAAAGAGGCAGATACAGACGCCCAAGAGGCAGATCTCAGCCCCAAGGCTCTTACAGACCACGACAGTGGGGGGTTTCTACCCCAAAAGTAGGAGAAGACAAGTCACAACCTTATAGGAAACAGTCCCAATGACTTCCCACTCCAAATGCCAAGCACTTACCTATTGGCAGCTCCCTTAGGGAGAAAACTAGGACTTTTTCCACAAAATTGGCATATAATCACCCAAGACAAATGGGTTCTGAATATTGTGTCTCAAGGTTACAGATTCCACTTTCACACTCTACCAAGGCCAGAAGGAATGCCAGACCTGCCACAAAATCAATGGGCAGAGGCACAAAAACAAATTACAGCCCTCATGGACATGAGAGCTATTCAAAAAGTGCCACAACAGGAACAAGGACAAGGTTTTTACTCAAGACTTTTCTTGGTCCCCAGAAAGGACAAAGCCTGGAGACCCATACTGGACCTATCTACTCTAAATACTTACCTGGATGTTCCGAAATTCAAAATGTTGACACTACAGCAACTTCTTCCCATGCTGGGCAAGAAGGCTTGGCTTGTTACTTTGGACCTCAAAGAGGCATACCTGCATGTCCCAATTAGACAAAATTGCAGAAGACACCTCAGATTCATAGCTGGCACAATGCATTACCAATTCTCTGCACTGCCCTTTGGCTTATCTGTTGCGCCCAGGGTCTTCACAAAATGCCTGGCACCAGTAATTGTATTTTGCAGACAAAAAGGAATTCAAATATATCCCTACTTGGACGACTGTCTTATTCAAGCAGAGAGCAAGGACATTCTTCTAAAGCATCTGGCATTTGTAAAAAGACTGCTAATTTGCCTAGGGTACACAGTAAATGAAAAGAAGTCAAAACTAGTGCCCTCACAAGAGATAATATTCCTGGGTGCCAGCTTAAATACAACAGCCCAGATGGCTTATCTCACGCCAGACAAGCAAAGACAACTGACTCAGTACTTTCAAGTGATGGCAACAAAAACCCAACTCCCTGCAGGAAAAATTCTGCAGGCCTTGGGGTTCATGGCATCCTGCATACTACTAATACCATATGCCAGACTGCATATGAGGAAATTACAATGGTACCTAAAAAGTGTTTGGACTCAACACTGTCACAGTTTGGAAACAGTAATACCACTTATTCCCTGCCTACAACAGGAGTTTCGATGGTGGGCACAGGCATGTCGCCACAACAAGGGACAGCCTTTCACTTTGCCCACAACCAGGCAGACACTAACAACAGATGCTTCGGATTACGCCTGGGGAGCACACATGGCAGGAAAATGTATTCAGGGCAAGTGGGTCGCAGACCAAATGCATCTTCATATCAATCAAAAAGAGATGCTAGCTGTACAAAATGCCCTAACAGCTTTCAAGGACCTTCTCCATCCAGGACAACTATTACTAAAGACGGACAACACCACAGTTATATGGTACATAAGCAAGGGGGCACTCATTCCTATCCCCTCTGCAGACAAGCCATGCCTTTGTGGAACACAGCACTCACCTATCAAATTCGTCTGCAAGCACAATTCCTGCCAGGAAAGAAAAATACTCTGGCAGACGACTTAAGCAGAAACCTCATGGATCCTCACGAGTGGAAATTAAATCCACAAGTATTCAGCATGATAACACAAAAATGGGGCTGCCCAGACATAGATCTTTTTGCCTCCCCTCTGAACTGCCAACTACAGAAATTCTGCACAAGGACTTACCACACACAAGCATGGAAAGTGGATGGTCTCTCGTTCAGCTGGAAAACCCTAAAAGTTTATGCCTTCCCACCACTACCTCTCCTTTCAAAGGTACTCCTAAAAGCCAGACAAGAAAGGCCAAAAAGGATCCTGATTGCCCCAGACTGGCCACGCCAGCACTGGTACCCAATCTTAAAGAACTTGGCTCAAGGCCCAGCATGGACTTTACCTCAAATTCCTCATCTTCTGACTCAACAAAACAATCAGATCCTGCACAGCCAGCTCAAAACCTTAAACCTGGCTGCATGGCAGATTACTTAGTCAAACAGCCAACACCTCTCTCTAAAGCTGTTATGGATGTCATTTTGGAGGCCAGGAGGCCCAGCACCAGGAAATCCTATTCAGAAAAGTGGAAGAGATTCTGCGCCTGGAACCAGGCTCAAAGCTTTGATCCTCTTGTTCCAAATATTCCTCATATATTACAATACTTAGATGCTGAACAAAGGCCTATCCTTTTCATCCATTAAGATCCACGCCTCTGCCATCTCAGCTCATTACAACACGGATCCTCCTATTTTATCTCATCCATTATTAAAACAGTACCTCAGAGGGGCTAAAAACATAAGACCGCCCCGGAGAGCACCAACTTGGGACCTCAACTTTGTCTTGGAAAAACTAACTTTACCTCCTTTTGAGCTAGCCAATTCAGCAGAATTAAAATGTGTAATGGAAAACTGCTCTGCTTCTGGCAATAACCTCAGCACGAAGAGTCTCAGAGTTACAGGCACTAATGGCAGTGGAACCTTTCATCATTTTTCATCAGGACAGAGTTTCCTTAAGAACAAACCCTACTTTTATGCCAAAGGTGGTATCCGGTGTGGCTCTTAACCAAACTATTCACTTGCCAACATTTTATCCAAATCCCCAGAATAAAGGGGAGAGACTACTGCACTCATTGGACATACACAAGCAGTTACGCTTCTACTTGGACAAAACAAAAGCTTTCAGGAAAACTGAGCAATTGTTTGTAGCATATGCTGCAGGATCACAGGGAAAGGCTATTTTGAAACAGACCATTTCAAAATGGATAGAACACTGTATCTGTTTCTGCTACACACAGCATGGAAAAACTGTACCTAGCAACATTAGGTCACATTCCACCAGGGCAACAGCCACTTCAACTGCCTACCTTAGAGGAGTACCTACCAAGGACATTTTGGAAGCTGCAACTTGGAGTTCAGTGCACACATTTACCAAGCATTACCACTTGCCTCGTTACTCTAAATCCAGAGTTGGCTTTGCCACTGCAGTTCTGCAGGGCCTCATAGCCACCCCAAATACTTTATAGACCCAGCCACCCTACCTCAGCTTTGGGATTCAACCCAAGTGTAATGACTGCAGCAGTGAAACACGATGAACATAGTACAGTTTTGTACCTACCATAAATGTAGATGTTCTATTGTATTCACTGCTGCAGTCCAGGTTACCCTCCCTCCATCCCCTCTTCTTAGCTGGGACTTATCTTTACCTTTCTACCCTATACAACCTATGTGGTGTATTTGCTTGTAACTTAAGGTATTGTTTTCATTTTTTATGTATATTTCATTAGCATTATATATTGCCTACCTATTTGGGGGCACCTGACATCTGGGGCAAGAAAAACTGAAGAAAATGGCTTTGGCTGCATCTTGTATACCCCTGACGCACTGACATCAGGGAAGAAGCGACAGCAACTGACGCCGGACCAAGACTTTGGAACTCTGGCCGACTGCGGGACTGCCTGACGGCAGGATAACCCAAGTGTAATGACTGCAGCAGTGAATACACTCGAACATCTTCAAACACAGGAAATAGCCTCCAACACTCGAACTTCAGCGTGATAGTATCCACTTAAAAAATATCAAAGCCTTCATACGAAAAAACAGTTTAATGGATTTCAAAACTTTAAGTGCGGAACTTTACATGCACTTTTCGTCAGGGCTCCTGCCCCAACTTCATCAGAAAAAAAGACAAATCCGTCACTAACTAACATTCAGTTATATATACAATTAAGATCTTGTTAATTGATGAATTAAACCAACCATAAAAACTGTTAGGACTTTTAAAGAGACACCAAGGGTAGAAAACAATAGTTACAACCTCAATGATTGTGCATGAATAAACACTTTTGTAAACACTTTTTTAAAACATTTACTAAACTCTTATTAATAAAATGTGTTTATATTTTGTTTTACCAATAAAAATAATTAATTAATTAATGTATTGTCTGTTCTTTCATTACTATGTAATTATGCCAAAAATGTTGTACTACTGTTGGCAAAGGCTTCGAGTGTGATTATGTACACTGCATATACCTTAAACTCGAACTCGACATTCTACATTCATGTGTATTTATGTAAAACCATTATATTAAAACTTTGACTGGTAAAAAATTGTCGCTTAAATGTTTTGCTAAAATACTACTTCACGACTACCCTTATTAGTAATGAAGCTACATCCTAAAATAATAATACATTGTGTGACATTAGTACGTCCTGCTTCGGACCTAGTAAATACTTACTTAATGTAGTACTACCATCATTATTCTAAATCTGTAAATACTATTTATAATACCTTGTACTTAATTAGTAAAGGCTTAAAAAGAAGCTTGAAAAACCTTAAAGTTAAAATAAAATACATGTACAGCACTACACAAAATAGTTTAATAATTTAATGACTGTTCATTTTACTACAAAACTTTTATTACTTATTAATCTAGTTCAATCATTAATTCATATAATGGATAGACCATGAGTAAATATCTAAAATAAGACCAAATGCTGAACTTTTAAACTTCCTTTTCTACATTAATTTTAGATATTTGTCGTGTATTGTCATTAATTCCCTGATATTGACATTAGTACCCTGTTATCTCTCTAGGTTTTTGAGTCTCAAGATACATTTAAGGGAACTCATTTCATTTATACCTGGGAATCTGCAAGAGTTAGTCCTTAGTTGCCACAGCAACTCCTTTCTTTCTAATTCTAGGCTCTCATTTCCCCCTCTCCCATCAGACAAGAATTGATCTATTACTCTAAATTTAAAATTGTGACTTGGAAAATCAGAAATATGTCTAGCCAATGCGTTGTCCATTCTCTTTGAGTTAATGTTGTACACATGTTCTCTAACTCTATCAACTAACTTCCTATCCGTTTTTCCAATGTAAAACGCTTGGCATTGTTCACAATTAGCTAGATAAATTACCTGTTTACTGTTACAGTTGTATTTTGATGTTGAACGGTAATGTTTGTTGTTTATTACGAACTTGTTTCCTTCCTCTATATATTTGCAATAACTGCACATAAGGCACTTATGCATATCTACTTTCGTTGTAAAAGGATGTCCTCTCCTTTGCAAAATTTCTTTTAGGTTCTTGCCCCTTCTATATATAATTTTTGGTTTTCTTGGTAAAAGTTCTTTAAATAAGTTATCATTCAACAAATATTCCCAATTCTTTGTCACAATATTAGATACAAGTGTGGAATCCAAATTGTATGTACAAATAAACTTACACCCATGATCGGCGTCAAATTTCCCCCTACCATTTGGCGAAAGACCATGGTATGCATCAACTTCTATTAGTCCCCTTTGTGACTCCAACCCCAAAATTGGGACATATGTACCTTCTCTTCTCTTTAATTTGACCTCATTTAAGATTTCATTTAAGAAACCAAATGGGTAACCCCTTTGTGTGAAAAAATTCAATATAGTTTCACACTCTTCCTCAAATTCCCCCTCTATAGAGGTCATTCGGGCTGCTCTTACCAGTTGCCCTTTTACAACAGATTTTTTCTGGTGTTTCGGATGACAGCTTGTAAAATGAAGATACATGTTCGAGTAGGTCTCTTTTCTATGAATTTTAGACAGATAAACTTTCTTTTCATAATCTTTTCTTAAAGCAACATCAAGATATTCTATACTATTTTTGTCATGTCTAAAGGTGAAACAAAGAAACTGTGTTGAGCCATTGAACATTGTTAAACAATCTTTCAATTGGTCCTCTGACCCTTGGAACAAAATAAAAATATTGTCCAAGAATCGTGTATAGTATACGATGTTAGCTTTGAATTCATTGTTGTTTAATACGAAAGACCTCTCCCAATAGGCCATGACTAAATTAGCTATGGCAGCCCCACATGGTGACCCCATAGCTACACCAATTTTTTGGTGGTAGATGTCTTTGTTGAACTTCAAATAATTATATGACAGAACTGTGTCTATTAATTCCTCAACCAATTTCACTTCATTGGCTGGTGCATTTAGTAAACGCAGCATGTCCACTACCCATTCAATTCCTACCCTGTGAGGAATACATGAGTATAAATCTTTCACATCAACTGTCACAAAGTAGGCTGAGGGGAAAAATTCTAAACTATTGATCGATTTCAGAAAAGACCATGAGTCTTTGGAAATTTGACATTCATTTACTATGTATTTCTTCAAAATACTATCTAAAAGTTTTGCACAAGTGTATGTAGCACTTTTCCTTCCGTCAACCAAAGGTCTCATAGGGGGATTCACTAGATTCTTATGAATCTTTGGTATTCCAAATAAATATGGGGTTCTAGGAAACAACTGCTGCAAATATAAATAGGTTTCCCTATCAATTCTAGCTTCAATATATAACTCCTCTATAAACGCCTTAATTTTCATATAGGCACTATTCATTTCGTTAATTGAAGCTTTACAATATGTTTCACTATCAAGAATCTTATACATTCTAGAATCATAATCATTTTGTGACATGATTACCAAGCCCCCACCCTTGTCGGGTTTCATAATACGTATGGGGGCTTGGCACAAATATTCTAGAAAACCCCTATCTTCCTTGGAAATATTAAAATTACAATTTTTCTTATAGATGTCAGATCTCTCCAAGTTCCTAAGATCAAACTCAGTGGCATTTTCGAAAAGGGTCACCAAAGGGTGTAATGGGGGATTGTACACACTACATACATACAACTCAGATCTCTCATGGGTGTTTTTGCCCATTAGTGCTGTCAAATTAATTTTTCTACAAAACAGTTTTAAGTCTAGTAGTGTGTTTGCTAGATCAATGGGGCGTGAAGGAACAAACGTGTATCCTTTAGATAATAAATCCACAATTTCTGGGCTAATGTCAATGTCTGAGTAATTAAATATTTTAAAATCACCACTAGAATTCATCAAAACTTCATATGAAACCAAGTTATTTACGGGTACATCATTTGAACTTGAGTCACTTAAAATTGGGCTAGAAATGACTACCATTTCTTCCTCTTGTTCCTCATCCCTCTGTAGTTCCGTTTCACCTGTTGAAAATTTCCATTCTGAAAATTTTGTTGGTGTTGAATCTGATCATTACTTTCTGCTCTTTCAGAATTTCCCGTATTGCTCGTATTTTTACAAGCATTATTGTTTATTTGGTTGAGCCTTTCACTCCGTCTCAACTCATTAATGGCACATGGTGCACTTCCACTTGGTTCATTACTATCAGCTAGGTCATGTAGAACTAGCTGGTTTCCAACTGTGCTCTCTCCAGACCTTACATCAGAACTCTCAGAGGAAACCGATAAAATTCCTTGAACAATAGGGGGTTTCGGATAAGCCTTCCCCTCCCTATAGTCCTTAATGTCCCGTGCTATTTTCTTTGCTTTAGTGTTTTTAATTTTAAGCATGTGGTCATCAATACTGGAAAAACACCGTTCATAATCGAACCGGTATCTTAAAAAATTAACATCATCCTTAATAGTTTGATTTAACTCTTCTAGTTCCAGTAAAAAACTATCCACCAAAATTTGATAGTGGGTACACAGCATGTCCAATAGTTCTAGTCCGTGTTTGTCAAATAAACCTATTAAAGCTTCATAGAAAGGGGTTCCCTCCTTTAAACCCGAGGGGAATTGCCACTGCCTCAAGCCTTTAGGTACCACTTTTAAATTGACACATTCACGAAAGTATGCAATCTCAAGCTGCAATTTGCATACCTTAAATAATTTGGCATCAAACTCATTAAGTTTTACTGCAAGGTCTACGTTTACCTCATTCATTGAAGCGTTAGGTGTGCTTTGAGAGCCGTTGTCAAAAAGAAAAGGTCTATTAATCCAAACGTTGAAATTAGCTGAGGCTGCTTGTCCTGCCAATGCCCCAGTCTGGTTCAAGCTGCTGGTTCCGTTTACGGAACCGTTAGACATCGTGGTCCCTTGATTAGAACCAGTTTGTAACTCCACAATGTTTGCCCCTTGTATGCCTTGCGCGCCTCGCGTATCAATTAAGGAAGGCGCCTCGCCGGTAGTGTCTCTCACCGTGCGGTTTGGTACAAAATTGCCTCTCGTGCTGCAAATATTTTTGCGAACCCGTCTGGGAGTTAGTGACAGCATCTACCTTCTGTGATAATGCTTCTACTTTTTGCGTTAGTAAGTTGATTAATATCATCAGGTTCCCGTCATTACCAGACTGTTCAAGTGACGGGGATGGACTGCTCAGTGATGTAGGCTCCATCACAAACAAACAAACAAACTTGTAAAGATGAAAGACAAACTCCTTCGAACACAGGAAATAGCCTCCAACACTCGAACTTCAGCGTGATAGTATCCACTTAAAAAATATCAAAGCCTTCATACGAAAAAACAGTTTAATGGATTTCAAAACTTTAAGTGCGGAACTTTACATGCACTTTTCGTCAGGGCTCCTGCCCCAACTTCATCAGAAAAAAAGACAAATCCGTCACTAACTAACATTCAGTTATATATACAATTAAGATCTTGTTAATTGATAAATTAAACCAACCATAAAAACTGTTAGGACTTTTAAAGAGACACCAAGGGTAGAAAACAATAGTTACAACCTCAATGATTGTGCATGAATAAACACTTTTGTAAACACTTTTTTAAAACATTTACTAAACTCTTATTAATAAAATGTGTTTATATTTTGTTTTACCAATAAAAATAATTAATTAATTAATGTATTGTCTGTTCTTTCATTACTACGTAATTATGCCAAAAATGTTGTACTACTGTTGGCAAAGGCTTCGAGTGTGATTATGTACACTGCATATACCTTAAACTCGAACTCGACATTCTACATTCATGTGTATTTATGTAAAACCATTATATTAAAACTTTGACTGGTAAAAAATTGTCGCTTAAAATGTTTGCGCTAAAATACTACTTCACGACTACCCTTATTAGTAATGAAGCTACATCCTAAAATAATAATACATCGTGTGACATTAGTACGTCCTGCTTCGGACCTAGTAAATACTTACTTAATGTAGTACTACCATCATTATTCTAAATCTGTAAATACTATTTATAATACCTTGTACTTAATTAGTAAAGGCTTAAAAAGAAGCTTGAAAAACCTTAAAGTTAAAATAAAATACATGTACAGCACTACACAAAATAGTTTAATAATTTAATGACTGTTCATTTTACTACAAAACTTTTATTACTTATTAATCTAGTTCAATCATTAATTCATATAATGGATAGACCATGAGTAAATATCTAAAATAAGACCAAATGCTGAACTTTTAAACTTCCTTTTCTACATTAATTTTAGATATTTGTCGTGTATTGTCATTAATTCTCTGATATTGACATTAGTACCCTGTTATCTCTCTAGGTTTTTGAGTCTCAAGATACATTTAAGGGAACACATTTCATTTATACCTGGGAATCTGCAAGAGTTAGTCCTTAGTTGCCACAGCAACTCCTTTCTTTCTAATTCTAGGCTCTCATTTCCCCCTCTCCCATCAGACAAGAATTGATCTATTACTCTAAATTTAAAATTGTGACTTGGAAAATCAGAAATATGTCTAGCCAATGCGTTTGTCCATTCTCTTTCAGTTAATGTTGTACACATGTTCTCTAACTCTATCAACTAACTTCCTATCCTATCCTACACTCGAACATCTACATTTATGGTAGGTACAAAACTGTACTTTCTTACACAACTATATTTTCCTAGTCCCAGTGAAGGATGGCTTCTGAAGGCCCATCCTAGGCATATACCAGAACAAAAAATTACTGCTTTCAGCATGCCCACTTTAAAGTTGTTCCTCCCCCTACTCATATCAAACACACTACTGGCCAGCCTGGATTTGAAGAATACCATCCCCTGCACACACCATCCCTTGAGAATCACAGGCTTTTCTTGTAATTAAGGGGTGGCAGGAACACTTCACCCAGTGTGTTCATCAAATGCTTAACACTAGTGTTTGCCAACCATAAGACCAAAGGAATTCATACATTTCTTTATTTGGATGACTGATACATTCGCCAGTCAGGGATGATGTGCAGAATGCCTTACAGTGCTGTTTGTGCCTGGCCATCCTTTGTACTCTTTGATGCTATCAAAATCAAGCCCAGCTCTAGCAATCTCAAAGATCTTTCTGGTAGCCATGATAGAGACAAAAATATTCAGACTGTTCCTGCTGAGGAACAAGGTCCTTCATGCTTGGGCTGTCAAGACAGTATAACATGGTAGCCCAAGAATAAGGAGTATTGTTGGTCCCAGTAGCTGTTGATCAACCCAGGAATTTCTACTATGACACCAGACAGGATGCAGACCCTTACCACAAATAACCTGTAACCTGGCTTATGAGGTCTTACATTGCCCACCTGAAAGTGAAACAAATATGAAGCACCATCTCTTTGTTAAGAAAATGCAAGTATAATAGAGGGCTTAATTCTAGCCATGCAAGCATTCAAAATGGTGTAGCATCTGTGCACACTGAAAGTGCTAACAGCACCATAGAGTGTACAGAAATAGGGGGCACCCATTTCTACCTGCTGTGGGTGCCAATCAGTGCGACCCTTGGTACCTGGCTTTCAACTAACTATATTCATCCTTCCATACCTAAAGCCTGTGGTAAATAAACTTTTCAGATCTTTAATCTCCACAAATGGAAACTGGACAGGTAGGGTTTTTCCTCTAGACAGGGGTGCTTCCCACCCCCACAATTTTCAAGTTTCTCCAAATGCTAGGAAGAGTGTAGTCTCATTCTAATTGTCCTTTATTTGGCTAAGATGGCCATTGTTTTCTTAACTTTTCTAGATGAGCAAGGAGAACTGCTGCTACTGACAAGAGTTCTGCATGGGAATCTTGCTGATTGTCAGTGCTTTGACATAAATTATTGACCTCTTTTGACAGAACATGTTAATTGAAGATGGTGAGATTATGTAGCTCTTGGGTTAAGGTAGTGTGTTCTTTTGTCCCCAAGTTGCACAATCTTGAAGTTAGTCTGTTTAGAGATGCAGAGGTTTGGGGACGCATAGGACTTGCCCCTGCAAAATTGCTGTGTTTTGTTATAGACAGTGAAATGTCTAGTCGTGTGTATTTTGATGCAGTCTATTTGGAGATGCACCTTGGAGAAAAGTGTCACATTAGCTGGTTAACTATGTTGTATTGTGCTATATGAGTTATGAAAAAAAATACTGGGTGGACAGGTAATGGTTTATTGTACTGCAGCAGATGTAACAGCATCCTTTAAGAATATTTAATTGTTATACATCTCTGAAGCAGTGACTTGCACAGCTGTCTACTATCCATTCACACCATTTCCAAGTATTACTAGAAGGACATTAAGTCTAGGAGCAAGGCAGGAGCCATCACTGCTCATCTGTAGGGTGGATTTTGATCCCTGCCATTTTTGTAAGGGTGAGAAAAAAAACACTTTAGTACTTTTTATGTAGATACATTACAGCAGCAGTGATCAGTTGTATGAGTAAACTCACTGTAACTGTAGATCTTCCATAAAAGAATCTCTGCTATATTATAAGCTCCTTCCCCTTGGGAGTAGCTTTTTTTAGTTTGTCTAGTCAAGAGGTGGAGGAAGGAAGGGATCATCTTCCCATTTTAAGACTAAATAAGCTTGGGAGTATTTCATCTCCCTTATTTGTTGTCCTCTCTCAAGCCTAGTCCTTTACCTGATGGAAGAATTCAGTACTTAAACTTTGATCTGTTGTGCACTTTTGTGAATTGTCAAGCTGAAGTCAAGATAACCTTTTAATTAACCCAAGTCGTAGAGGAGAATTTCTCTGGTGACTTTAAGGAATAATTAAGCTCATGACCATTGCGGCACTCCCTGAAACAATTAGTCATCTTTTTACAAAAAAAAAAAATCATCTAGAAATAGTACAGATTGCACTATGACAGCCGTATGTTGAACTGACATCCTGGATAAGGGAAGAGTATAGCTTCACTTTGGGGATGTTTTGAAGGCACATATCCACCTATGACGAATTCTCATAAATATTAATACTAACTAAAAATATATGCTACCAAACCACTGATAAACTAAATAAAAAATTCTGGGAAGGACTCCAGAAAACACTATAGCTAATATGTGTTTTGCACTTTCATTCATTTATTAACACGAACTTCATCAGAACAGATGACAATGAAGTATATTACTGCACTTGTATACAAAAATTCATTAATTATCTAGCCAATAAATATCCACTGCCAAAACGGAAAACAAAAAGAACTTTCTAAAATGAACACAGCTTAACATGCTGATTGTGTTCATTTTAGAAAGTCCATTTTTTTGTTTTGGATTTTATAGATTCATGGCTGTATGTGGCTGATTTTAACACTGCCTTGGAGATTAAAGAATTAAAATGGAAAGTGTTTCTCAATGCAGACTGTGCCCCAGGATTAAATGGCACAATAAATATTAAGTGTTTGAAAAACGGGCTTATTTATTGAATATACATTTACACAATATATATTTTTATATTGACTTTTTTCTTATTGAAATGTTTTGATTTTTTTTAGTTTCATGATTTTATTTAAATATTTAATTGGCAGTGGATCTTTATTGGCTAGATAATTAATGAATTGTTTGTATACAAGTGCAGTAATACAGTTAATTGTCATCTGTTCTGATGAAGTTTGTGTTAATAAACAAATGAAAGTACTAAACATATATTGGCTATAGTGGTTTTTGGAGTCCTTCCAGCACTTTATTTTAGATATTTAAATACTGTTTTAGCAGTTATCTTCTCTATTTGTACTGTTACAGCAAGTGTATTCACAAATCTACTATTTAATTCTGGTTTCCAGTTCATCATGTCTGTTGGCTGTTTTCTGAAATACTTTAGTCTATTTTATGTTATGTTAGTATAATCTCTCTCAGCATCATACTTGTAGGGCAAAAGTTATGTTTATTTCTTTGGAACAGACCAGAAAGTGAAGGACTTTACAGAATTTACTGTCACTGTTAATTGGAAATTAATTACACGGTCAAGAACTTAGGAGTAAAGAGTTGTGTAAAACATGCTCCCACAGTCCCTTTGCATGCTTAAGTGCAGAAATAATTCAGGATATCAAAAAGACTGAAATAATTTAAGGTTTAGCTAAAGATTTTTATGAATTTTAATAATGAAAAACTGATCTCTTGTATTGCATCTTAGGATTATTTGATTTTACTGTGGATTGCTTGCATCATTGCATGAACCAAAATATTGCATACCATTTTACCACCACAGGATAGTTATAACGGCCTACTGTTGACTTCTTTCTTTGCATGGGGGCTGTGCCTTGAATACAGTCCCAGGTGTGTAACCCTACAGCCACACACACTATCTCCAGGAACCCATCACCTTGGAGAAAAGTGACATATACCGTGTAGTTTCAGAAGTGAAGTGTGTTTACAGATTGGAAATCTCAGGAGTTCAGGCAGTTACAACACTCTTGTAAAAATATTGGTATGCACTTGTAATCCTTTTAATCCAAAAGCAGTGAAATAGTTTGTTCTAACTGTACCAACAGATCAAAATTTTAAGTAGTGGGGACTTCAAGAAAATTGAAATTAATAATAGGGCTAATACTAAACTGAATGTCATCAACATTTGTGTATGCATTAGTGAGCCTTTTTTTTTTAAACACCTTTATCACTTGTGACCTAGGCAAATTTAGATTTATACAAAAGTAGTCAAACATTATCAAATTAACATATTATACTTCACATATATTGCTATATATTATATAACCTAAGCAACATTACATAAATTATTCAATTTCTGTCCCCTTCTCAAACAAGAAACATCTTTGCTTATGTCGTAAGTGATGGTTTAATAATCATACATTTATATAAATGAAAACAAACCATACTGACAGAACCCTGGTTGCAAGCATTTTACATCACAAACCATACTGATGCACACCCAGTTGCAAATATTATACATCACTTATAATCTACCCAATAATTTTCACTCAAACCTTACATAGCTCATTTAAGTCCTGCCTTCTTTTAAACCGCCCCTGTATGTATTGTTCCTTATGTAGTTTGCTCCTTTTCTAAAGAATACAATTCCAGTTGTTTTATATCTGTTACTATAATCACTACTTCTAATATAGTTGTTTTAGATTTTGATTTCTATTTTCTAGTAATTGCTTTTTTGGCAGCCATCATAATTAGATACAGGAAGGCCTTACCATGTCTAGACAAATCCAATTCTGTATCATAGCTCAGAAAAATCATCTCCCTCGTCACACCAATCCACCCGTCCAGCATCTCTGACAGTGCATCCCACAGGGAATCCTTAAAGTCCACAAACCCACCACACTTCAAGAAAATGTTCCTAAGTACCTCTTTCTTCCCCATCACATCTCCAACATTTGTTGTCTACCTTAGGAAAAAGTTTCTGGAGTCTACTTGGGGTATAAAAATATCTATATAAACATTTCCAAGCAAAAATCTTAAATCATCAAGATTTTTTTTTTTTTTTTTGCATATTTGGGACACACATATACATACGTATATATATATATATATATATATATATATATACACACACACTCACTCACATATACATGCATACACTCTCATAGTTTCTTTGTAAGTTACTTACCAATCTCTCTTCCCAATCCCTTCTGACCTCCTCTGACGGATTCTTATAGTTATGCAATATTTTATATGCTGTACTAATTCCTTTTTAATGGTAACTTGTGCTGTAGTTTCTACTAAATAGTCTGCTAGTGCTGGTCTTTCATTAGGACCCCCCTATTTCTTGCTGTTTGCCTTCCCTGTCAAGGATTGATAGAGTACAGACAATCTCTAACCGGCAGTCCAAGTAAATTGTTGGCCTCTTCCCATTCTGTTACCTTTCCCTCTATAGTTAATTGCTCTCAATACCTTTGTTCCTTTGCCAGTTTTCTCCAATAAATTCCAGCCCCTCCTTGTCTGTTGTCTATATCCATAATTGCAGTCATCCTTATTGGCAGAATCTCTCCTCCTTTTCCTTGTTGGCTTAGTTCTTAGAATACTTTCTGCTACTTTATGGATATAATGATTATTTGTATTCTCCTTACTATGCAATAGTGAGCTTTGCTTCCAAAAACCTTTGCGGTGGGAGTCCTTCAGCCCAGCCCTGTCCAGTAAAACTAACTTCCAAGGTTCAGTGTCATGAATGCTAGCTGAACGGATGTAGCTGGTTTAGCAACAAAGAACAGATCAGTAAATGAAAAAAAAAGGTAAATTTAAAAAAATAAAAACAGATAAGAGCTTTCACACCATAACAGCATGCTTCATCACATCTAAAATAAAAACAATTAAACAGCATTTAATTAAATTCAAATTTACCATGCTAAAGCACATGACTTTAATAAGGGTTTTAAAGGGACACATTCATTTAGCGCTCTCCCTTTATCAGACTGTAACAGCAAAATCCATTTTACTTCAAGACATTGAGTCTTAGTTGTGTCCCCCTCACTGTTTCCTACATTAAAAAGGTCCAATACTAGAAACTTAAAGGTATGTCCTATGCCAGGATCTAAAACATGCTTAGAAAGGGCATTTCTAATGTCACCATTACTGATGGCATAATAGTTTTCATCTACATGTTCCTTTAATGTCCAGTTGGTCTTCCCAATGTAATAACATTTACATACGTCACAGACAGGTAAACTAAATCATGATATTTACAGTCAGCATAAAACTCAAACCTAAAAGCTTTTAGTTTCAGGATGTACATATGTGTCACCTGTATTAATATGTTTACACACATTACATGATCTACAAGGGTAGCGTAGATCTTTCCTAGCATAAGAACAAACACTCTTCTTGGTAAAAGACTAATAGCAAAGCAACTTCTTTAAAAAAACTATTATTCTTTTAGCAAAAACATGGAATGTCACCAAAAAATTCCTTACACCTATCATTCATGATTAACACATGCCAGTGTTTTCTAATAATGTCAAATGTAAACCGGACATCATTGGAATGGGTAATACACATTCTAAGCATATTATCATTTGATTCTAACTTCTGTACTATTCCATCAATATTAGCAGAAAATTAGTCTTGCTAAGTCTCCTCTGTGCAATAAAACCTAATTTTGTGCTTCAGCAATCTCCTTAGCGGAGTAGCTTCTAGAGAGAAACTCTTCACTAAGATTATTAAAAGAAAATTGCATATTGTAAAGACTTGCATTCAGACTACCATGTCTGTAAAACTGACCTTTCAAGACATTACACTTAACATGTCTAGGGTGCATGCTCTGATTTATGTAGTGTATTCACTTTTTTTTGCAAGATTTCCTATATAGTTGAGTGTCAAGGCCACTCTGGGTAAAATCAACCCTTACTTCCAGGTAGTGTATACTAGTAGAGGAAAATTTAAAAGTAAATTTTAAAAAGTCAGTTGTCTGATGTAGGTAATCCAGAAAATCCTGTAAAACATCAATTGGTCCTGTCCCGATGAAAAATACATCATCAACAAAACATACATAGTGAGAGATGTAGCGCAAGAAGAAATTATCCCTATTTAGTACATATTTAGTATATACAGATCTTCCCAATATGTGAGCACCATGCTCGCATAACTGTTGGTGCCCATTGCAATTCCAACCTTTTGGATATAATATTTATCAGAAAAGTTAAAAGTATTGTTGCTTAACACGATCTCAAGTAGGGAGCAAATCAAATAAATCTGATTAGTAGAATACTCAGAATTTTTTGACAAAAAAGTCTAATAAAGTCTATCCCTGTATCATTGGTTATGACTGTAAAAAGAGAGAATATGTCTATAGTCTGTTTTTAGGTTTGAGTTTTATGCTGCCTGTAAATGTCATGATTAATTTACCTGGTTGTCTGTGACTTGTGAATGTTACTATGTTAGAGCAACTGGACATTAAAGGAATGTGCGTGAACACTATTATGCCATCAGTAAAGGTGACATTAGAAAGGCCCTTTCGAAACGTGTTTTAGATGCTGGCATAGGACATATCTTTAAGTTTCTTGTATTCAAACTTTTTAATGTAGGAACATAAGAACTAGGACTGAATGTCATGAAGTAAAATGGATTTTGATGTTACAGTTGAATAAAGGGAGATGGCTAAATGAATTTGTCCCATTAAAACACTTATTAAAATCATGTGCTTTAGCCTGGTAAATTTGAATGTAATTAAACACTGCTTAATTGTTTTTAATTTAGATCTGATGAAGCACCTGTTATGGTGCGAAAGTGCTTATCTGTTTTTATTTTTTGAGTTAAATTTACTTTTGTTTTGCCATGTCAGCTGTTTTTTTCCATTTACTTATAACTTCCAAGGTTGCCAAAATTACAAGTGAGTTACATTTTCTGTAAAATATCAAGAAAACACTGTTCAGTCAGCCATAACTGGATAAAAGTTGATGAACAGGTAGCAGACCAAGAGACCAGATGTTAAATGCAAAGGGGTTCACAAAACATACAGCTGACAGTGAACTTTAAGCATATGTTAATAACATCTGAATTGAACCATGCTGCTGTTGTCTACATACATGAGACCACCTGAATGAACTTCAGACTATAGATCATATACCAGGGTGATGTGGATGCATGCAAGCATTCTTAAGTTTAGTTCACATGTTCTGTACATTATTACTTCATGTTGGGTTACTTAAGCTTATGTTTTGTTCTTTGGCATTATTTAAAGTTTGAAAGTCCACAATTTCCTTGCAGATGTTTAGCAGACATCTCAAGACTTGCACTTTTCATGAAGAAAAGTTCTTCTGTCATGAATTAGTCCTTGCTTATACTGTGTCTTATTGTGAGGCAGATTGTGGCTACATCATCTGGCACCCCTGGCCGTTCCATAGAATGTCACCCCCCCAACTCATACATGAGGACAAAACAAAAGCAGTGTAGCAAGCCATTAGTTACAACTGTTACTACGTAGCTAACTGTAAATGTATTATTGGCATTCATTTCTAAAGCTGAGATCTCCTTGTGGCTTCATCAATGAAGATTGGTACTCTGTTAATACTCCATTGACACCTGCCAATATTGCCCCCCTAAGACTTGGCATCTATGGCAGCTGCCCCCTTTGCCCCACCCTAGTCATGGATCTGCTGTGAGGTCAGGCAAAGACCCTTTCACAGCAAAACTGAGCACATTTTAGAACCTTAACGAATTATTTGGCTTTTCAGGAAGTTAGCACACCCTCCTTAAAAAAAAATGTTTAACCTTTGTTTCAGTTTTCTGTAGCCATCAACTTTTGGTTGATTAACTTGATGGCAAGTTTCCTAGGTATGTTATCCTTTTGGAGAATGGTCCGACATCAGTTTTTCCTTTACACTGTAGACAACAGCTAGATGCTACAGATGTTGAGCTTTGCAGTCAGGTGTTCAAATGGATACCTTCCGATATGGCTTGACTTCCAGAGCTTTTGAAGCCCCAGGAGAGGTGCTTATCTCCTCCCCATCCTGAGGACATCAGCAGAACTCTGTGGGAAATGGACAGCAGCTCTTATCTTCAGTTGTTCTCTGCTTTGAGTAGTGGGTGATGGAGGTCCTTCCTCATCACTGTTGCAGTATTCTTCACAGAGGGCATCTCCTACCAAGAATAGCCCAATGTCTGGCTAGTGTACCAAAGTCTTTAGATCGTATAGACACTGTACATCTGTCACACACTCCCTAGATAGGACATAGGGCAAAAAGGTGATGTATGGACACAAATACTGAGAACTTCTTTACTGCCAGTCCAAATGCAATTATCAAAATCAGTCTGAACATCCTTCTGCTGTGATAGTTACCAAGAGTCTTCAGAAAAGTGTTCCATTTTTTACTTGTGTTCATGTCATCCAAGAAGGGAAAATGTAGTGAGAGGCAGATTCCCAATATAGGCCATCACAACCAATGTCTTTTTTGCCAGGTGCTGCCCAACACCATACACAGTGCTTTGTCAAGTGTTTGTCCTTAAAAACCCTATGTAGTAACTTATCTTCTCAGTCCATATTCATCAAGAGCCACAGTCTTAAATTGTTGGCTCAAGGTGCTATGGTGGAATCCTCCAATCTAAGGGCCAAATGTCTTCTAAGAAGGCCAAAAAAATCTAGGCCTGATCCTGTTGCTGTCCAGCCTTCACTGGATGTTTCTCTAAAAATAGTGAAAGCCCTGAAGACCGTGCAGTGCTTGCATCAGATTCCTCTGCCACAACCCAGTTGGAGGCAGGTGTAGAGCTGAGTTCTCACCTGCCTCTGAGGCTTTTCAAATATTTGCTGTGGACATTTGAGGGGAGCTATGGCTAATTATTTCTGAGGGGCTTAGGGGGATTCCTCAAATCTTAGTCCAGGAAGAGATTCTTACTATGCTTATTAAAACTCACCAAGAGACCAAACTGCCAAGGTTCATTAGGGTGGACATCCCTCTTAAGAGGAAAAAAAAAGCATATTACCCCTATTGCTAAAAATCCTCAATGTGAATGGCAGGATGTTACCCAAGCCTTGTGTATTTTCTTGAAGCCTTCTCAAGGCTTTCAGTCCCTGCTTCTTCTTGTTCTTACAGTCCTATTATGAGGACAATGGAACTGGATTCCTTGGGTCAGGACTTAAGATTCTGGGGAGGAATCCCTAGCTTACTACTTTCAAATTCCTTCTCCTCTAAACTGTGACTCTGAGGAAGAACATTCTTTGAGTCTGGATTCTCCCTTGGAAGAATTATCCTTTCAGGATACTATTGCTCATGTCATAGAGTACTTTGTCGGACTTCTCACATATCTCTGGCATCCAAAACAGGTACTATGAACTTTTACAAATAGAGTTACCTAAGCTGCTGGCAGTTCCTGTTTTGGCACCTCTTTTGGACACTTTTTCCGCTACCTCTGTAGCTCCTGGCTGTCCACTCCCAACCCCTGAGAAGCTTGATAGGTTCTACAAGGTGTTTGAGAACTGTAGTCCTACTGACCCTTCTATAGTTTCAGTCTTGACTGATGAGCCTTTTAGACATTTTCCCTTCTGTAAGCTTCTTTCTTCAGACAAGGATAGTATAGCTGTGACTTCCAAGATGGCTGCATATTGAGTAACAGCTTAATTCTACCTCTCTCAGTGTGAACGTAGAAACTCAGAAGATAAAGCCAGTGGTAAATTTCAGTAACTGGCTAGCAAGTACACTGCCTGGATGCCAAGAAAAGAAGAAATACAGAGGACCTGAAAGAAAATTGCCTACAAAAGGTGAGGAAAAAACACTGATTTGGAAGAGTACTGCAGCTGTACAGCAAAAAGCAGTGCAAGCTTCAGACATGACTTCCAGTAACCTGGAGGAAAATATAAGACAACTGCACACAGACCTGATAAAAATAAATGAAACACTGAGTACATCAACTCAAATAACAAAAGGCTGGAAAAATGGAAGAAGCTTTAAACATATATTCAAATGAGGTGATAAACTGCAAAACTCAGAGGATGAAATAAAGAATAGGCTGACTGAATATGAGACTGTTCGAGATGTTTCAAAAAATGAGGAATTTAAGGAATGGGCAGTGGAAATTATTCAGGAGCTATTAGAGATGATATACATTTCTTCTAAAAATATAGCCAATAAATTTAAGTACAAACGAAGATCCTTGGTGGAATCTCGAGACCCTGAAGCCTTGTTTGCAGTTGCCAGGAAAATTGGTACCGAATTAACTAAAAGTACAAAGAAGAGGGTCAAGATCACCCTGCTTTTGCAAACCTAATGCAACGTGTAAGTGCATTTTCTGCAATTCGTGGTTTTGAACTCCTTTCTTGAGTAAAAAATAAACTTGAAAATCTATCTCTAGTGTGGTGCAATCACATATATCAATTTAAGTTAGATCAAAAATTTTAAGGTATTGAATGAAGGCATAAGAATAATTCCGACTGAATTAAAAACTTTGTAATACCCATTTATTTCTTGTTTATAGTCTTGGGAGTGGGATAGAATTAAAGTGAAATTTAAAAATAGTGTGGAAATAAAAGATAGAGTTATATGGTTAAGAAGTAACAATAATTATTTAGAGGGACTGGCAAATGTTAAAAGTATTGCAGAATAGGGGGAATTTCACAGAAAAAGAGGAGGAGAAACTGCAGAAAGCTAAACAGAAAATAAGGGATTACATTGATGATATGCATCAGTTTAGATTTAGAAAGATTGCTGTTTTTTTGATAACTCTAGGGATTAAAAACTTTTAGCACAAAAGAGATCCTGTAGAGGTATTAGAAATATTTCAGAAATTCTATGAAAGTCTGAATAAAGCTGAGAATATGAAAAACAAAAAAGGTACAAATGAAAATGTTTATGGGAGAATGAAATATGCCAAGGTTATAGGGGTACATGCGGCTCAATTACTATAACAGCTGGGATAGGAGGAGATGAGATAAAAATGGTGATGGGTATAACCAATCCACAGGAAAGTCCTCAGAAATACATGGTATTCCTGTGTAAGTTTGGAAGCTAGGAAGGAAAAAACTGATAAAGATCTGGAAGGTTTTGTTTAACAGGATTTTAAGAGGAGGAGAAGTACAAACATTTTGGAAGAAAATGGTGGTGGCTGTAATACCTAGAGGGTAAAGACCCAAAAGATCCAGCTTCATACAGGCCCATTGATTGTAAAGTATTTATGTCCAATAGCTAAAAGAATGGCAAAAGTGATGCCAGAATTGATAGATATGAGTCACTGTCATTTTGTGGAGGCAAACATTTGACAACATTAACAGAACACTGATGATCCAGAGCGAAGCATAATGTAAGAAAATACCACTGTTGTTGTTGTTCATGCAGAGAAAGCATTTGACAGAGTAAGCTGGGACTTTGAGCAGGGCAATGAAAGCATTTGCAATTCCTGATAAAATTATAAGGTTGATTAGGAGGATATATGAGGGATCGGAGGCAAAAATTAAAGTGGGTGGGTCCACTCTGATAATTTCTGCTTGAGCAGTGGAACCAGGCAGGGGTGTCGTCTTTCCCTTTTGTTATTTGCATTATATTTAGAACCATTGACAAAGAAGGTAAAGGACTCAGAAATTCAAGGATATAATTGGTTTGGCAGTCAAGAAAAGCTGGCTCGATTTGCGGAAGATATTATTTCTTACCTGATAAAATTAGAAAAGGACATTTCATTGTTGTGAAACATTTTGAGACCATTTCAAACTTTTTTCGGGATGCAAAATTAATTAAGCAAAAGCAAAGGCAATAGCTGTAAATTATGTACCCACACACAAATTGGTTCAGCAATATCCATATTTATGGGGACATGATAAAATGAAGTACTTAGAAGTATGGATTAAAAATTATTCTGGTGTGGCAGCTAAGGATATGTGGGAAGAGACTAAAAAGATAATACAAAAACTGAAAAATTGAAAGCTTTGTTATATGGGTATGGATGGTAAGACACAAGAAGTTGAAATGTTTTTAGCCTGTTTAGTCTTGCACATAGGTCAGGCAATTTTTATCAACCAGAGGAGAAGTTGTGGATAGCAATTAATAAAGAGCTAAAGGATTTTATCTGGGAGTGAAGACAGCGAGAATAATGTAGGATAAGAGGATTCTTCCAGTAGAACAAGGCAGATTAGGATTACCTGGTTTAAAGAAGTATTTCAGAGCTGCACAGTTAAGGCTTCTATACATAGCACAAGTAGAAACCTATAACTGAAAGTGGAAAGGGATGATGATGAAACAGGGGAAGCTCAAGAAACAAGGAGAAACTGGGATTTTGGATGAAGATCTTCAAAGAAAATAATCATACAGAATAGAATATTATATTCATAAAGTACAGAAGGTATTCTAAGAACTAATCCAACATAGGAATGGAGAAAGAAGATTCTGTTGTAGGGATGCCTGCAATTAGGGATACAGACAATAGGCAAGAGGGATCTGGAATTTATTGGAGAAAACTGTCAAAGGAACCAAAGTATTGCGAGCAAACTAAAGAGAGAAAGATAACAGAATGGGAAGACACCAAGAATATATTTGGACTGCAGGTTAGAGATTGCCTTCCCTATCAAGGACTGACATCAGAGTATACGTAAAGAAAAATAAATAGTGAGTCCTAAACAAAAGACCTGCAGACCTGTAGTGGTAGACGTTTTAGTAGAATCTAGAACAGAAGCTGCTGTTAAAAAAAAGGAATAATTAGTAGAGCATATAAAATATTCCACAATAACTGTAAGAATCAGAGGATGTTAGAAAGGATTGGGAAGAGAGATTGAATAAGCAATTCACAAAGTAATAATGGGGGGTATATGTACGTCTTACAAATATGCAACAAAATCTAGAAGGTTTAAGATTTTTGCTTGGAAATGTTTACGTAGATATTTTTATACCCCAAGTAGACTCCAGAGAATTTTTCCTCAGGTAGTAAGCAAATAGAGGTGTGGTGGGGAAGAAAGAAGTAATAGGAACATATTTTCTGGGAGTGTAATGAGTTGGTAGACTTAAAAAAATTCCCTGCATATACTCTGTCAGAGATACTTTGTGATCAAATTGGTGCATCTGGGGAAATGATTTTCCTGAGCTATGATGTAGAATCAGAATTGCCTAGAGATAAGCCTTGTTGAATCTAATTATGGTGGCAGCCAAAAAAAAAACAATTACTAGAAAATAGAAATTGAAGTCTAAACCAATTGTACTAGAAGTAGTGAATATAGTAGCAGAGATAAAACAACTGGAATTGGGATCTATAGAAAAGGGTAGAAGAAAATTACATAGAAAAATGGGAATTGTGGTAACAATACCTGCAAGGGAGGAATGAGGTTAGAAGGCAGGATTTGAATGAGCTATATAATGTTTGACTGAAAATAATTGGATAGATTATAATTGATGCATAATGTATGCAACTAAAAATGTCAGTATGGTTTGTGATGTATTATGCTTGTAGCTAAGATTATGTCAATATGGTTTGTTTTCATTTATATAAATGTATGATTATCTATGTCATAAGTGATAATAGGTTCACAGGAGGTTACTAGGTTAATGGCACTAAGGCCTTCAGAAGTCTAGCCATGCAAAAACCCATGTACCCTAATTGACCATATTTAGATGGTTGTTGGTAGAATGATTGTGTGATCAGTGCCGACTACCTCTATCCATGAGTTGCATAGGTGCCACCCCTGGGGTGAGTTTGTCGTCACCCATCCAGTTGTCAAAGATGCACTTAAATTGGGTCATTGAGGAGCTCTGCTTCATGTGAAATGGGAGCTTATTCCACAGGAGTGGCAGTCTCTTGGAAATATATCTGTCTCTCCAACATGTTTTGTTAATGGCACAGGCTAGGTTGAGATCTCTAGAGGAAGTGACTCTTGTCCCGTTTGATTTGCAGATGTGCAGCATTTCCATTTGTGTAGAGTCAGAGACTGCGGTGTAGGCCAGGCACAGATCACCTCTCAGCAGGCTGTATGATAGAGTATAGTAACAAGGCTGTCAGTTTTTTCATATAAGTCACATTTTGAAGGCCCTGGATTCTCTTGGTTAGAAACCTCTGTGGTCTCTCCAGTTGCTGCAGGTGTCTGGTGAATTACATGTAAAAGGGAGCATTGTACTCAATTAGTGGTCTGATAAGGGTCGAGTACAGCAGAGTTATAACCTCCTCAGTCTTGGATGCAATGCCCTTATTTATGAGATGCACAATGTAGAGGGCTTTCCTTACCACTATAGACACATGGTGATCGAAGTTTAGATTACTATCAACCTGTGTTCCCAAGTCTCACACCACTGGGTTTGAGCTTACAAGGGTGCTGTCTATATCATAATTAGCAGGGGCTACTATTTTGCCAAAGGGTATAATGAGGCATTTTTTTTGCTTTTAATTTTAGTTCATGACTTTGGCACCAATCATTTGTCTGCATCAGTCCCTTCTGTAATATGTTTACATCACTGGGGGACTGAATGATTATGCGCAGTTTGCACTCATCTGCAAACTTGGTAAATCACAGACCATCTACTTTTGGCTGGACCTCAAAGAAATAGATTCCAAACAGTAGAGGGCCCATCCCAGATCCTTATGGTACCCCACTAGTAACTGGTCTACTGGTGGAAGTGGACTCCCCAACTTTGACAGTGTATGTTCTGTTGGTGAGCCAGTTGGCTACCCATCTGGTGATATATGGGTTAATCCCAGCTGGGAGTTTCTCAATGATCCCTGCATGGGGGATTGTGTCAAAAGCCTCAGCTAAATCAAGATAGGTGGTATGTACTGCTTTGCCCTCACCCAGGGCTTTGGTGACATTCTCAAAGAAGTCCACCAGGTTTAATAAGCAAGATTTACCTTTGACAAAACCAAACTGGGTCGGGTCAAGAGTTTGAAGGTCACCTGTGTCCTTGTTAGTAAGATCCATGATGATTCTTTCTATGGCTTTGCAGATGAGGCTGGCTAGGTTTATGGGTCGATAGTTTCCTGGGTTGGTTGATGGACCCCCTTTGTGCAAGTGGATCACTGTTGCTGTTCACCACTCTGCTGAAACAAAGCCAGTACTGACACTATGGTTAAAGAGAGTGCCAAGTGGTTCACCTGGGTCTTGTGTTAGATTATTTAGTAAGCAGTCTAGGATGTTATCTTGTCCCATAGAGGCTGTGTGTTTGACCTGGGTGAGTGCTTTTATGACCTGTCCTTTGGAGATACTCAGTAGAGGACTTGTATCAGGAATGCTTTTAGGTATGGCTGGTGGGTATAGGGAGGGTGGAGTTATTCCTAAATCTATCAGCTAGCAGGTTGGCAATTTCCTCAGGTTCAGTGTGAGTGGTACCATCCATTATAAAGTTCGGCACAGAGCTGGGCATTCTTTTTCAGGTTTTGGACGTAGCTAAAAAATGCCTTTTGGTTGTCTTTAGCTAGGGATGCTAATTTAGTCTCTTAACTAGCCTTAGAGGACTTTACAAGATATCTGATTTGCTTGTTCAAGTTGTGGAGGGAATTCCTCTATTAAGTAGGTTCCCTGTTCTTGGATATCAGTTTTTCTTTTATTATATAACTTATTTATACTTAGTCCACCAGGGTGGCTTGTTTTTCTTTTTTGGTTATTGGCTTGTTTTTCTCATGAAGACCTGGTTTTAGTCCTTTTGAGTACAGCTGAGCCAATACATTTGTTTAAGTAGCTATTTAGAACATTTGTGTACTCTTCTGTGTAACAGTCATTGTTGGTTGTGTTAGCAGGGACTTTGAAACTTTTATTCAATTGCTTAGTAGGCCATAGCTTGCTTTGGAGAAATTTTTCATTTTTTGCTCCTGTGGTGGTGTCAGGTCTGATCTTTACTTTAAACAAGACTGATTTATTGTCTGACATTACCAAGGAGGGCAACACACAGGGCAGTTGTGCTGTAACCCCCCATGTTGGTGAGCACTAGGTCTAGGACATTTGAGCCCCTTGTGGGGGTGCAGACCAACTTTTCCAGAGCATTTGAATTATCAAAATCCAGTAACCTCAGAGTGGTTGTGTTTATGCTCATGTAAGTCACCCAATCAATGGAAGGATAGTTGAAATATCCCATAGCCATTGTATTTGGCTGTAAATTGAGTGACTCTAGCAAGTCCAAGTAGGTAGTGTGCTTCTCCTGGTTCATGGTTGGGGACCTGTAGCTAGTGGTAGAGTGTTTTACCTATAGTTATTTGGACCTGAATTAGCTCAAGAGAGTTGTACTATTTTACCAGTCTTGAGGTGTATTTGGATTTCATAAATATGGATACACTTCCACCTTTGGTTCTTTCATGCTCGTTTTGACTTCTGAATGTGTGAAAGCCATTGTAGCCTTGTACAGCTGGGGTGCTCTCTGCAGCCTTGGACCAAGTCTCAGTGACTGCACAGATGTCAGCATCTTCCAAGGTAAGGAGTGCTTCTAGGGAGTCCAGTTTACTGTTTAGACTCTTAGCATTAAGCAGCATGACTTTGAGTATGTCTATAGTGGATTTCTTCACATTGGAAGTTTTTTTTTGTTTTGACATTGCCTAAAAAGGCACTATGGGGGAGGCAAACATATTTGCCAGTATCTGAAAGCCTTGAGGAGACAGGTGAAGGGCATCTCTGGCAATGCAGCATGGTCTGTTAGCCATGTTTTCCCAGACTGTCAGACACTTGATCCCCCTGAAATGACAGCAGAAGATAAGCCAATTATTGAAATCGATCTTTTTTTTTTGTCTGTATTGTGGCATCATCCTAGGTGAAGGTAGAATGCTGCTTAGGGTTAGGATCATAACAGCCAGGGGACACAATCTGAGAATTCAATCATTTCTCTCTCCATATAGTCCAGAGAGGTACATCTCAAGTCATTCACTCCAACATATACTATGGCAGAGTCATAACGGTAATTGTTGCCGAGTGACTTGAGTGCATGCATGATTTGACGGATCCTGGCAGCTGACCATGACCTTCTCCTTGTCCACCCTGGTGAGGGGGGCATCTGTGTGTCTCACTATTTAGATTTTAATAAAGATGTTTCTTGTTTTAAAAAAAAAAAATAAAGAATACACTGGGTAAAACAAAAAAAGGATAGAGCTGTGAAAGGTTTGGTAAAATATGTATACAGCTTGCCACCTTGGGCTATTAATTCCCAAACACACATGACCTGGTATGTCTTAGCTCTCCTTTCTCGGGTCTAGTTCACATCAGTGAACCTCCATTCACCGAGATGACAAGAGTGTGTTCACATCAGCAAGTTACAAAAGCAGGGAAGGTAAGTAGTTGGCCAACATCACAACCATCACACACTCCTCAGTATGTCAAACCCACCAGTGTGGGGGCTGTGCCACCCCCCCCACCTATATATACCAACTCCAAGATCGCACTACAGTGGGGAAAAAGGAAACTTTCCATTTTGTTGGCCAACTACTTGCCTTCCCTGTTTTTAAAAGTCACTGATGTGAAAGTTTGCTCTTGTCTCGACAAATGGAGGTTCGCTGATCTGAACATTTGTTTATGTGAACTAGAACCTTCCTTTCTTAGGTAGCTAAAGTTGTATCTTATCTTCCTGATTATGAATGGAAACTTCTGCTCTTTCTCTGCTTGGGTCCAATTCCTAGGTTGCTCATCACTCCATAAAATGCTATTACAATGTGGCTAATGCCTCATCCAGGATTGCGCCTTTGGTTCTGTGATGAGGCATTATTCTTGGTTTCATCTTCATATTAAAGTCAATCTTTTGGATGCTCCTGTGGGATAATAAAATCTTTTTGGGATAGTTGCAGCTGACTTGTTCAAGCCCCTTCAGGATAAGAGTAAAGTCATGCAGGAACTCAAGCATATTTTTGTTTCCTATGTACCCAAATTTCAGAGGAATTACCCTTCTAAATCTGCATTTTCTGTAGGCACACCCATCAGCATCCCAAAGGTTGGAAGGGGTCTAGGCGTATTCCTGCTAAGTCCACTCAGACTCCTACAACTGAGAAGCCTTCCTTTCAGGACAAGCTTGTCTCTATTTAACATTTTGCCTTTTCTTCCCCTCGGCCGTGTCCCCTTGCCTCACTTCCTTTCTCTATCTCAAACTGGCAAAAGATCACGTCAGACTCTTGGGTGCTGTCTATCATTCATCTGGGTATTTCACTGCATAAAAGTCTCTTTCCCCCCATTTTCAGGTATTCCACAACCTCCTTCAGACCAACTCTCTTTTTCCAGAGGTTTTGTAGTCCCTTTTTGATCTGGGCAGTATTCAATCTGTTCCAACAACCCAAGTGAGAAGGGGTTTTTACTCCTGGATGATTTTGGTTCCTCAGAAGGAAGGGACTTTGAAACCAGTTCTGGACCTTTCTACTCAATGCATTTCTCAAGGTCCCTTCTTTAAGGATGCTGTCTCTTCAGACCTTGTACCTCTCCTTACTCAGGCCTTTCTTGGTCTCTCTAGATCTTAAAGATACCTATCTTCATTTTCCCATTCACCCTCTGTTCAGCAAGTTTTTATGTTTCTCTATTTCTCCCTCTCATTTTTAGTTATATGGTTTATCCTGTAGCCTTTTTACTGCCCCAAGAGTATTCACCAAATGCCTCACTTTTGCCCTTGCATTTTGCAGTGTTCAAGGGATACAGATGTTCCCATCTAGATGACCTGCATATTTAGGCTCCTTCTCTCAGCAGTCTTCTGCAAGATTTTATCACTTGTCTTTTCAAAGTCTGGGATTCACCATCATTCTCAAGTTGTGTCTGTCCTTCCTCCCAAGATCATATTTTCTTGGTTGTAGGATTCAGACCATTCCCATGTTAGCCTTCCTTCTTGCTGTCAAGTTTTGTCTCTGGCGACCTTTTTACAGCGTCTTCTCCCTCTGGCCTCTGTCACAGCCAGAGAGTTTCTCAGGGTTTAGGGTGTCCACAATCCCCATGTTTCCTCTTGCCAGGCTCCAGATGAGGAACCTCCAGTGGTACCTCATATCACTGTGGCTTCAACATTGCTACCCTCTGGAGTTCCCCATTCCTTTGCTTCCTTGTCTCAGACTTGAGCTACAGTGGTGCATTCAGGAACTTTCTGTCAATCTGGGGATACCTTTCAAGCTCCAGTTCTTGCTAGGAACTGTTCACAAGTGCCTCAGATTTGGGGTGGGTTGCATTTTGTGGCCCTCTGAAAGTCCAGGGTCTCTGGCCTCCTCATCAGAGGTCATACTATATCAACATAAAAGCAATGAGGGTTCTGCTTCTGGCTCTTAAAGACTTTCATTCCATTTTCCTCCCCAGGCCCATGAAAATCCAGACAATACCACTGTGATTTGGTATGTTAGCAAGCAGGTGGGGAGGGGGGGGGGGTCATGTCCTCTTATCTCCTTTGCAGATTAGCTCTTCAGACATGGGATCTGACTACTGGGTATCTAGTGACTCTTAAGGAGGTTTACATTCTTTCAAAGCACAATCTAGTGGCAGACTCCCTGAGCAGGTTCAGAACACAGATACACAAATGGATGCTTCACAGAGCTGTGTTTCTGGCCATAGTCCATCGGTGAAGTATTTCTCATGTAGATCTTTTTGACTCCCTCTGAACAAACAATTTCCTCTTTTCTGTTCAAGAGTACCAAGTCCTCTGACTTGGAAGGTGGACACTCTTGTCTTTTCCTTGAAAGAAAATGTTTCTGTATGCCTTTCCTCCCCTGCCTCTGCTGCATTGAGTTTTGCACAAGATCAAACAGGACTCTCCCCAAAACTTGTTGGTGACTCCCTTTTAGCTCAGACAGTGCTGGTTTCCCCTTCTTTTTCATCTGGTCAGGGGCAGTCACTATAAATTTCCTCACAGGTGAAACTTCTCACCCAAGACAAGGGATCTGTTATCGATCCTCACCTGCCTACACTTCAAATGATACTGTGATAGGGTTTTGATCCCTTTTAGGTACCTTTTTTCTGAGAATGTGCTTCGGGTTATACAGGAAGCCAGGAAACCCACTACCAGAAAATCATGCGTGTCTAAATGGAAGAGATTTTCTGTTTGGTTTCTTTCTCACCATCAGAATCCCTTTTCAGTGGGGGTTCCCTTGGTGTTTTGTTATTTGTGTGATCTGTTCCATGTTGGCTTGGCATATTCTTCAGTTAAAGCTCACCTGTCCGCAATCTCTGCTTGTCTGTCCCTGGACCCCTTTTGGCCTCTCAGTTTGAAGTCAAGCAATTTCTTAAAGGCGTCCTTCATATCAGGCCCCCAGGAAAGCCTCAGTTTTGTACTTGAAAAATTGAATCAGTTTCCTTTTGAAACATACTAGTTAAGCTTCCTTTCAGCTTTGTACTTGGAAGACTGTTCTGTTGGCTCTCAGTTCTGCCAAGAGTGTGTCTGAACTTCAGGCTCTTATGGCCATTCCTCTAAATTTTCACAGACATGGTGTCTCTTTGTACTAATCCTGTTTTTATGCCCAAGGTGGTTAATCAGTTGTCCCTTAAATCAATCTATTCAACTTCCTTCCCTTTCTCCTTCTCAACAGTGTACCAGTGAAAATGTTTTTCACACCTTGGACCTGCATAGGCAGCTGAGATATTACTTGGATGAAACAAAGATTACTTGCAAGTCTGAGCACTTTTTTCTTTTCATCCCATGACTTTGGATTTAGCTGTTTAAAAGTAAATTATTGCCTCCTGGATTTCTAAGGCCATTTCCTTTTGTTATTCTTTTCATGGTAGATGTCTTTCGTTGCCTGTAAAGGCACATTCTACTAGGGCGATTGCTTCTTCTGGTACCTTTTCAAGGGTTTGGACACCAGCTCCATACTTGAGGATGCTACTTGGACTTCATATATTTACTAAGCTTTATAAATTGGATAATGTTTCCAGGTCTGGTTTTGCCAAATCTATCCTGCATGGGTTTGTAGAGGACTCTTCTGTGCCTTCCTCCTCCCAGTCTTCCTCTTAGCTCTTGAATTCTTCCTTATGTGAAGAATACTGCAACAATGATATGGCAGTTAAGCAAAATCTTACCATAACAGTAGATGCCTTTCTCTTCACTATTACAGTATTCATTCACAGCCTCCTTTTCACCTCTGTTATAGCTCTTGCCCCTGTGTCTTGTTTCCCTCCTGGCTGAGTGGCTCTTGCTTTCTTTTCCTTCTGACCTTTTTCTTCTGGATGTACATGTTCTCCTTTGTCCATGAGGGTGCATTGTTCCTCCTGAGGCAATTCATTTCTGAGTATTTGTGTCTGTACACAACCTTTATGCCCTATGTGCAATGCGGGGAGCATACATGTGATGTACGGCGCTTGTAAGATCTAAAGGCTTTGGTATATTGGCTAGACATTGGGCTATGCTTGGCAGCGTATATGTTTTGTGAAGGATATTGCAACAGGGAAGAGAATGGCATCTACTATTATGTTAAGATTCTACACAACTGTACTTTCTTTGCATGACCTGTAAGAGTACTGTGGTTAGTATGCTGATGTTCATCGTGCATACAGCTGCAGTCATAACAGATGGGTTCTCCTGCCGTCAGGCGGGTCCTCGGTCGGCCGAATTCCAAAGTCTAGGTCCGGCGTCGGTTGTCGTCACTTCTTCCCTGACGTCGGTGCGACAGGGGTATAAAAGAACCAGCCGACACCATTTTCTTCAGTCTTTCTTGCCGCACGGTGCCCGAAGCAGAAGCAGTTCGCAAGTGCCGGTCGGCCAGCTCCTGAGATTACAAAAAAATTTTGGAACCGAAGTCTTCTTAAAAGCTAAGTACCCCGTTGGGGAAACCTTTTCTTGCCTCAGACCGATGTCAGACAAAGTTAATAATTGTATTTCTTGTGGGAAGCAAATACCGCATAAGGATTTCCATTCCCTCTGTATACCTTGTTTAGGCCCAGACCACGATGTCTCGGTCTGTCGCTTTTGTGCTACATTCAACAAACGCACTATTAAGCGTCGGGCGGAGTTCGCCCAGCATTATTTTGGAAAAGCATTTAACTATACTATGTCGTTGGATACTCCGACTCCGGTTTTGCCTAAAAAACGCAAAGACAAGGACCGACACTCGAGGTCCGCAGCCTCTACCGACACCACGCCAAAGCCGACTACACGTGGTCCGGTTCTCAGCGAGGCGCCTATGCAGCCCCTGATTACCGACGACACATCTTTGGCGGTGTCTCCTGTACCCGAGGTTGCAGGCTCCTCGGCCCACACCCTGACTACAGATACCGAAGCCACGCTTGGCGTTGAAACACAGAATGTGGACAGGTCCACCTCCACTCAAGGTGTCTTCAGACCTTCCTCTTCTTTCTCCATCAAGGCTTTCACCAAGTCTAAAGCTACCATGCACCCTAAGAGACCAGCTACACAGGGCCCATCTCCAGGCCCCATGCCTAAGAAACAGATGCTTAAAATGGCTGAGGATTTAATTACTCTTATCAGAGGTTCTCAGCCACCTCCGGACAAAAGACCCAGAGTGGAGGAAGATTCCCCCACCTCTGATCAGGGCTCCATTATTTCAGAGCACTCTGATTATCAGGAACAGTCTTACTCCTCTTTTGAAGACTCTGATGCAGAGGAATCTATTCCTTCTGTATCCCCCCCTGAGGATTACTCATTTGGTGAAACTCTGCATACCTTAAGGGAACACTTTCACTGGGAAGGCCAGGATTATTCAGATTCCAAGAAAAGGCTCAGGGAATTTCTTTTGTTACCCCAGCACAGGCCTCTGGCTATACCTCCTGTCCTGGACATCCTAGATGATGTTTACTCGGAGGCCTGCCTTAACCCGGACTCTCTTCCTCCAGCTCCAGTTAAGCCTGACAGGTACTACAGGGTTCCTGACTCACACCAATTTCTATACAAAAGCCATGCTGCTGACCTAGAAACCATCTCACAGGGCCCAAGGGAGTTAAGGCCTCCATTGCCAAAACCCATTGCCTTCGAGAGATTCCAGATCCTTAGAAAGGTGGGGAAAAAGGTATATACCTCGGCTACCTTATCCATGAGGGCCTTAAACTGTCAGTTTCATATGCTAAAATACCAACAGTTTCTGTTATCTCAATTGAAAAGTAAAATGTCACAACCTGAACAACCAGACATGAAGGAGTTGCAGGATTTGATGCATAGTGCAGAACAAGTGGGTAAACATACCGTACAATGTGGTTTTGATGCTCTAGAGGCCTCATGTAGAGCTGCTGCTACAGGCTCAGTCATACATAGGCATGCCTGGCTCAAGGAACAAGCCTTGCCTGATCATGTCAAAGCTAAATTACTAGATGCCCCTCTTCAAAAGGAGGTACTATTTGGGGCAAATGCTGAGGAAGTATTACGGAAAATGGAGGAAAAGGCTAAATCAATGCAAACTGTGAAAGAATTTCTGCAGGTTCAACCCCCACGTTTTAGTAGAAATTGGCCTTCCAAAAACTGGTCCTTTCCTGCCACAGACAGACCCCAAAGAGGCAGATACAGGCGCCCGAGGGGCAGGGGACAAACACAAGGCTCGTACAGAGGCAGACAGTGGCAAGCTCCTACACAAAGAGGTGGTGAGGACAACTCGCAATCTTTCAGAAAGCAAAACCAATGACTTTCCCCTTTGCATGCCAACCAGGTCTCAAATGGCAGCCCCCTTAGGAGGAAAGCTGGCACTATTCTCAAAAAATTGGCATATTGTCACAAAGGACAAATGGATCCTGAACATTATAAACAGAGGCTACAAATTCCATTTTCATACCCTTCCAAAAATGAAAGGCATGCCAAACCTGCCACACAATCAAAGGGCAGAGGCACAAAAGCAAATTTCAGATCTTATAAACATGAAAGCTATTCAAGAGGTACCTACACACGAACAAGGTCAAGGTTTTTATTGCAGGCTATTTCTGGTGCCAAGGAAGGGAAAAGATTGGAGACCTATTTTGGATCGTTCCATCCTAAACACATTCCTACTTGTACCAAAATTCAAGATGCTCACTCTACAGCAACTTCTTCCCATGCTGGGCAAGGAGTCTTGGCTGGTAACATTGGACCTCAGGGAGGCATACCTGCATGTCCCAATCAGACAAAATTGCAGAAGATACCTCAGATTTCTTGCAGGTTCAACACATTATCAATTCTCTGCATTGACCTTTGGTTTATCTACTGCGCCCAGAGTATTCACAAAATGCCTGGCATCAGTAATTGCCTACTGCAGACTTCAAGGGATACAAATATACCCTTATTTGGACGACTGCCTGATCTAAGCGGACAGCAAGCACATTCTTCTGAAACATCTGGCTTATGTAATAATGTTATTAAACTCTCTAGGATACACAGTCAACAAAGAGAAATCAAGACTAATACCCTCTCAGAAGATAATTTTCCTGGGTGCCAATTTGGACACAAACACCCAGATGGCCTACCTCACGCCAGAAAAGCAGGGGCAACTAATTCAATACTTCAGAACACTGGCAAATTGCACCAGGCTGACTGCAAGGAAAATCCTGCAGGCTCTGGGATTCATGGCATCTTGCATCTTACTAATCCCATGTGCAAAGCTGCATATGAGAAAACTACAATGGTACCTAAAAAACATATGGTCTCAACACAGCCACAGTTTGGAAACAATAATACCACTAATTCCATGTCTGCAAAAGGAATTTCTGTGGTGGGCTCAAGCATGCCAAACAAACACAGGTCTTCCATTTAGCAAGCCTCAAGCAAATCAAGTCATCACAACAGACGCCTCGGACTACGCCTGAGGGGCGCACATGACAGACCGGTGCATTCAGGGCAAATGGACCCAAAAAGAAAAGCACCTTCACATCATTCAAAAAGAAATGCTAGCAGTGATAAATGCAATTACAGCTTTCAAGGACCTTCTACAACCAGGTCAGCTATTGATAAGAACAGACAACACCACAGTTATGTGGTACATAAACAAGCAGGAAGGAACACATTCTTATCCCCTATGCAGACTGGCCATGTCACTTTGGAACATGGCCATGGACTTACAAATGGAACTACAAGCACAGTACTTGCCAGGCAAGGAAAACATGCTGGCAGACAACCTAAGCAGGAATATGACAGATCCACACGAATGGAAGTTGCATCCAAAAGTTTTTACAGAAATAATCCAAGAATGGGGAAGGCCAGACATAGATCTCTTTGCCTCCCACAAAAATCATCAAGTGACAAAATTCTGCTCAAGGATCTTCCATCCAAAGGCCTGGAGAGCGGACGCTCTCTCTTTCAGTTGGACATCAATGACAGTTTATGCCTTCCCACCTCTTCCTCTGCTGCCCAAAGTCCTATTGAAGACCAGATCAGACAGACCAAAGATGATCCTCATTGCTCCAGACTGGCCAAGGCAACACTGGTACCCACTCCTGAGGAGCCTAACGCATTCCCCACCATGGACCCTGCCTCTAATGCCTCTTCTTCTGACTCAGCACAGCTTCAAAACTCTTCACAGTCAGCTGAAAACACTCAATCTAGCCGCATGGAAGATTCCTTAGCATCGCAGCAGGCCCTGCTCTCCAAGGAGGTGCAGGATGTCATTTTGGAGGCCAGGCCATCAACTAGAAAAGCTTACTCTGCAAAATGGAAACGTTTTTGTGTTTGGAATGAGAAAAAGGGCCAGTGCCCTGGAAAACTGAATTTACCTCAAATACTACAATATTTGGCTGAACTGCTAAGCAGTGGACTTTCGTTCTCCTCCATCAAAATCCATGCCTCAGCTATTTCTGCAGAATATACCACTGCTCCACCTTTATTCTCTCACCCTCTACTAAGACAGTTCCTCAGAGGGGCTAAGAATTTAAGACCTCCAAGAAAACAACCAATACCTGCTTGGGATCTTAATTTCATTCTGGAAAAACTGACTTTGCCTCCTTTTGAGCCAGCTGCCTCATCAGATTTACAATATTTGTCCTGGAAAACAGCTTTCCTTCTGGCTATCACTTCAGCTCGTAGAGTTTCAGAACTACAGGCTCTTATGGCTGTCCAGCCTTTTATCATCTTCCATCAGGACAGAGTCTCATTACGTACCAACCCGTCCTTTATGCCTAAAGTGGTATCCAGGGTAGCTTTAAATCAGGCCATACATTTACCTACTTTTTATCCTAATCCTCAAAACAAAGAGGAGAGATTACTGCATTCCTTGGACATCCACAGACAACTGCGTTATTATTTGGAGAGAACAAAGCCTTTCAGAAAATCAGAACAGCTTTTTGTGGCCTATGCAGTAGGAGCTCAAGGAAAGTCAATATCCAAACAGACAATCTCAAAATGGATAGCCCACTGCATACGCTTTTGCTATTCCTTTCATGGAAAATCTGTACCTACAGGCATTAGAACTCATTCTACCAGGGCCACAGCCACCTCTGCAGCCTTCCTCAGAGGAGTTCCTACCAAGGATATCTTAGAAGCAGCCACTTGGAGTTCTGTGCATACCTTCTCTAAGCACTACAACCTACCATTATACTCCAAATCTAGAGCAGGCTTTGCCACTGCAGTCTTGCAGGGCATTTTGACTCCTCCTAGCTCCACATAGTGCCTACCACCCCTTTCTTAGCTTTGGGATTCTACCCATCTGTTATGACTGCAGCTGTATGCATGATGAACATAGTACAGTTTTGTACCTACCATAAATGTAGATGTTCGAGTGCTAATACAGCTGCAGTCCAGGTTTCCCTCCCTCCTTCCCCTCTAGGGGTCTTCTTTTATGGTGTATTTGCTTGCAACTACTGGTCTTTGATTATATTGCATTGCATTATTACATAATTGTATGTATTGCCTTCCTTCTGGGGGCACCTGACATCTGGGGCAAGAAAAACTGAAGAAAATGGCGTTGGCTGGTTCTTTTATACCCCTGTTGCACCGACGTCAGGGAAGAAGCGACGACAACCGACGCCGGATCTAGACTTTGGAATTTGGCTGACCGAGGACCCGCCTGACGGCAGGAGAACCCATCTGTTATGACTGCAGCTGTATTAGCACTCGAACATCTACATTTATGGTAGGTACAAAACTGTACTTTTTGGAGCAAGTCTCAACTTTGTATTGTTAATTTTGTTGATTGTTAGCTGTTTATTTTATTTTTAAATGTGTCTTTGTGACTATTGGCATTCCCAAATGTAGCACTCATTATACATGCTATAAGCCTAAATCCCCTGAAGGATTATCAACTTTATTGCTGGTTTTGCTTAAAGAAAAGCTACCAGGTTTCATGTTGCGGCTATTGTGCATTCATAAAAAAAAATCCTTCTTTAGAAGTGAATTTTTTAACCCAAGAAACATGTTGCTGCTTTGTTAAGGGTACATTTCTCACCTCCCCTTGCTTGGGTGTCCTTCATTTTGGGTATGGTTTAACCTGTTTAAAGACAGAGAATCCTGTCTGGACTTGGATGTTTGAGTTATAAACTGATGGAGGGGAGTAGCTGGCCTACTTTAGCCAGTTTTACTTCTGTTTCTGCTACATTATGGTTAAGGAAGAATCCCCATCGCCTGCCTCTCTACCACAGGATGTCCCTGTCTGACTTGACTTGTCAGTTTCTGGGATGCTTCTCAGATCTGAGCTGTAAAACCTGTTCTTGCCATAAGCTCCTTACAATATTTCCTTTCTATAATACAACTATGCAGCTACTTTCCTAAGATCTTGTTTGCTGCCGAAGTGATTGGACACTGGTCTCTGACAATTTCTGTACATTATTACTTAACCTTTGTGTATAAAGTTCCATACTATTAGTATTATTTTTGCTTTTTTTTAGAAATTTACCAAACAACAGGAAAAACATGTAAGGTAACCACCAGAAATAATCAAAGAAACCAAAAAATGACCAAAACCACACATTTATTCAAGTACATCCACAGTAAGCACTTTCATCTACTCAGGACTTCTTCAGACTGCATGATGTGACCAATTTAAAACTCACTTAAATACATACCACTAAAACACATGATTCAGCTGCTTCTTTTTTAAAAAAAGCAGTGAACTCTTTTCTATCATTCAAACCAGGCGGATGGCAGGCATTCAGCCTCACCTGCCATTCATATTCTTTCCAGCTTAGTTCATCTTCAGCATCAAACTTAGTTTCTACATCTGTTACTTCATCTAAAACACAAAATTTGAAGTCCACTTTGCATGCATTTTCAAAGTAATGTTTGCTGAGTGCATTTCTGTCATCTTTTACACTCACTGCATATTTATGTTCATACATTCTCTTATTTAGTTCTCTTGTGGTACGCCCCACATAAAATGCATTGCGAGACATACATATGATTAAATAAACAACAAACATCGATTTGCAGGAATATTTTCCTCTGATGCATAAACTTATAGAACCTACTTTCACTTCAGTCAGCAAAAAAATCACACAAATTGCATTTTAGACATTTGTACATCCCCCGAACTTTACTTGCATTTTTATGATAATTAAGCTTGCTTTGAAACACATTTTTAAAACATTTTCCTCTCTTCTGAGTGAATACTAGTGTTTTGCCTATTTTTGTACTAATTTCAGAATTGCATTTTAAAAACTTCCAATTATGTTTAACAATATCTTTGATAGTACTTGAATCTACATTGTTTGTAATCTGCATGGAAGTCTTATAATCTTTATTATTATGTGACTGAAAACTTTTTGGACCCTCTTTTCTGATCTCTTTGATTTCATTTAAACAACTGTCAATTTCATCAACTGGATAACCTCTCATTTTAAATTTGTTACATAAGGAATCACATTCTTTCTCGAATACATGATTTTCATCAGTTAACTGATGAATTATTTTTAACTGTCCCTTTACTATATTCGTCTTGGACCATTTAGGATGCACACTGTCATAATGCAAAAATGAATTGTTCTGTATTTCTTTTTTATAAATAGTTGTTACCAGTTAATCTTTTTTCTTAGTAATTTTGAGATCTAAGAAATTAATAGCTTCATGTTCAAACACTGAAGTAAATTTTAAATAAGTACATACATTGTTTAAATACTACAAAAAAATTACTAATACAGTTTCACCACCTCTCCAAATTAAAAAAGCATCATCAATAAAACACAATCTTTTTTTTTTTAAAATACTGTCAAAAACATAACATTTTTCCCAATCATGCATGAAAATGTTGGCATACCTTGGGGCCATTAGAGCACCCATCTCTACTCCATTCACTTGTCTAAAAATTTTCCATTGAACTCAAAAAAAAATTGTAATTCAAGATAATGTCCAACATTTCCATTATAAGACCCACCATATTAACAGAAAATATCTTATACTGCAATAATTCTAGCCTAACTACTTTCATACCTTCATCATTGCGAATAACAGTATATAAAGAAATTACATCAAGAGTAACTAAAATATCATATTCTTCAATACTCACATTGTCTAACATGCATTTATATATATGGATATATATAGAGAGACATGGTGGTGGAATGAGGAAGTACAGGAGAGTATACAAAGAGGTTGGTAAAGAAGAAGTGGGATTGTCAGTGAGATGAAAGTATACAGGAGTATAAGGAGATGAGGTGCATGGCAAAGAGAGAGGTGGTGAAGGATAAGGCATATGAAGAGTTGTATGAAAGGTTGGACACTAAGGAGGGAGAAAAGGACCTGTCCCTATTGGCTAGACAGAGGGACCGAGCTAGGAAAGATGTATAGCAGGTAAAGGTGATAAAGGATAAAGAGGGAAACATACAAGCGAGGAGAGTGTGTTGAGGAGATGGAAAGAGTACTTTGCGGGGTTGATGAATGAAGAGAATGAGAGGGAGAGAAGGTTGGATGATGTAGGGATAGTGAATCATGAAGAACAATGGATTAGCAAGGAGGAAGTAAGGATTGCTATGAAGAGAATGAAGAATGGAAAGGCTGTTGGCCCAGATGACATACCTGTGGAAGCATGGAGGTGTTTAGGTGAAATGGCAGTGGAGTTTTTAACCAGATTGTTTAATGAAATCTTGGAAAGTGAGAGGATGCCTGAGGAATGGAGAAAAAGTGTTTTGGTACTGATTTTTAAGAAGAAGGGTGATGTGCAGAGCTGTAATAACTACAGAAGGATTAAATTGATCAGTCACAGCATGAAGTTATGGGAAAGAGTAGTGGAAGCTAGGTTAAGAAGGGACGTGATGATTAGTGATCAGCAGTATAGTTTCATGCCAGGAAAGAGCACTACAGATGCGATGTTTGCTCTGAGTGTGTTGATGGAGAAGTACAGAGAATGTCAGAAGGAGTTGCATTGTGTTCTTGTAAACTTAGAGAAAGCATATGACAGGGTGCCCAGAGAGGAGTTGTGGTATTGTATGAGGAAGTCAGGAGTGTAAGAAAAGTATGTAAGAGTGGTACAGGATATGTACGAGGGTAGTGTGACAGCGGTAAGGTCTGTGGTGGGAGTGACGGATGTGTTTAAGGTGGAGGTGGGGTTACATCAAGGATCAGCTCTGAGCCCTTTCTTATTTGCTATGGTGATGGACAGGTTGACAGGCGAGATCAGACAGGCATCTGCATGGACTATGATGTTTGCAGATGACATTGTGATCTGTAGTGAGAGTAGGGAACAGGTGGACATGACCCTGGAGAGAAGGGGATATGCTCTAGTTAGAAGAGGAATGAAGGTCAGCAGGACTAAGACAGAATATATGTGTGTGAATGAGAGGGAGGATAGAGGAATGGTGAGGATGCAAGGAGTAGAGGTGGTGAAGGTGGATGAGTTTAAATACTTGGGGTCAATAGTTCAGAGTACAGGCAGGATGGAGTAGGTGGAGAAAAGTGTAAGGAGTGATTTGTGACAGACAAGTACCTGTAAGAGTGAAAGGGAAGGTCTACAAGAGGGTAGTGAGACCAGCTATGTTATATGGGTTGGAGACAGTGGCACTGACAAAAAGGCAGGAGTTTGAGCTGGATGTGGCAGAGTTAAAGATGTTAAGATTTCCAGTGGGTGTGACAAGGGTGGACAGGATTAGGAATAAGTATATTAGAGGGTCAGCCCAGATTGGAAGGTTTAGAGACAAAGCCAGAGAGGCAATGTTACGTTGGTTTAGACATGTGCTGAGGAGGGATGCTAAGGATGAAGCTACCAGGTAACAGGAAAAGAGGAAGGCCTAAGATAAGGTTTATGGATGTGGTGAGAGAGGACTTGCAGGTGGTTGGTGTGACAAAGCAAGATGCAGAGGACAGGAAGAAATGGAAACAGGTGATCCGCTGTGGCGACCCCTAACGGGGATATATAAATATATAAAAACACACATATATATATATATATATATATATATATATATACACACACACATATATATATATATATATATATATATATATATATATATATATATATATATATATCCACACACATACATATATATATATATATATATATATGTATATACACATATATATATATATATGTATATGTATACACACATATATATACACATATATATATATACACATATATATGTGTATATGTGTATATATATATATATATATGTATATATATATATACACATACATACATATATATATATATATATATATATATATATATATATATATATATATACATACACAGGGACGTCTGGAAGCGTACTGACTGTACGCACTTCAGTACAGTTTTTGCAGTGGAGGGGTAGAAAACAGGCACTAGGACCCAGGGCATACCTCTCAACCATACTCTTTTTTTACGTATTTTGAGGCAAAATAATGGGGTGCCACGATTCCTGATTGGCTCCCTTTAATTCCCGATTACTTTCAATATTTTTCTTTTCTTTTTTTTTTTTTAAGTTGCTGCTGACGTCATCAGCAATGCATGCCGGAGTGTAATGATGTTACTTCATGAAGCAGACTGCCTGCCCGCCTATATGAAAATTTGAATTGGGAAGGAAGTGGTCTGGAGTACTCATAATAGTGTAGCAGTGAGAGGAGCTATTCAGTATTTCACTATTTGCTGTTTATTCTGTTAACCCAACCCAAGTACATGATGTACTTCAAGTTCTGCACTGTAGTGCAGACTGCAGAGTTTGTTCAGTTCGCCCAGCTCTCATCCGTGTTCCACAGTCCGTGATCACTCAGTCCCAGTCCCAGTCCCACCAGCCAGGATTCAGGAATTTACTTTGTCTGGCGGCTGAACTACACCTCCTCTGGCACAAGGTAAGAAAAACAAAAAAAAGCACCTTAATATTTTGCATAATCGAAACTGCATCTTCTGCCGACTCCAACTAAAATGCCAACAGTCTAGCAATGCAAAAAGTAAACTATTGATTTTGCTACATATTCATGTAATAAAGTAAAAAAAAACACCTGTAGGATTAACGGTATACCGCCAGCAGCAACAATAAGTAGAAACGTAAAACAAACAGCGAATAACGTAAAAAAAGTTTATTTTTATGTTGCTGTGTAGCGGTTATCCGCTTTGTTTTACATCTAAACTATTGATTTTAGCCATTAGTTCCCACAGGAGAAACAAATGGTTAAATTACCTAAGATGTGAATTTCTTTACAGCAGGTGGTAGAGGTAGCAGGTTGCTATGTACAGATTCAGATTATGTTAAGGAAGTTCAAGGAGTATGTCAGCACTTGACTGTTTTTATGTAAGGCGATTAGGTGAAAATTTCACGTGGTCTCCATTCTTTGATGGATTTATATGTTCAAATTAAACACAAAGCGAGGCTGTTACTTCAACCCTGACCTGGCACAACTCAAAGGGCTTACTATGTTTTTTGTGAATGATTTTTATCAGCTGCATTGGATGGAACATTTGGTTGAGATTTTAAATATGCTAACTGTAAGTAATGTGAGTGGCATCTTAAGATAACTTTTACAATGATAAGTTATCGTCATTCTTTCACAAGTGGTCTTTTGATAAACAAGGTGGACTGGGAATCATGGTTAATAGTGGAATCCTTTGGAGAAATGCACCATCTTCCAAAGTGAGACAAGTGTGTGAATTTCATTGATGTAGTATACTTGTTTTTGTCTTGCAAATTTGTGAAATGAAATTCAGATGTTTTTGGTGAATGTTGCTTGTTTTGAGGAAGATTAAAGAAAACATCAGAATCTATGTGAAAAATAAATACAACCTCAGTTCTTTTCAGGAGCTGTGAGTGCACCCTTGTAGCATGCTCACTTTTGTAAGTGTAAGAAAGTGAAGTACTCAAGAAATGTGTACGATATTTTAACTATACCACTGGATTATTTTAGGTTATGTGGTGGGAATGGTGTTTCTTATGCAGGGGGTTTATACTCTGCAGTACCACTGACTTTATAAAAGTGCCAAGTCCCAAATGGGAAAAATGCTTGGTTAATAAGCAATTGTGTTTAATAAGCAATCATCATAATTAATAATTGTATTGTTTTTTACACAATTTCAAAGTTTGATGCAGTTTCATATGTTAATATAAATAAAACTCTATTGTTCTGGTTATATTTCGTGTTTAATATTTTGTCTGTTCTTCAATTTGCTTTTGAATGTTGGCATCCCACAATCCCATCGTATTGGGTGAGGTTGCATAATTATGTATGCACATTTTGTTAATCCGTGTACAGATTTGTACCTATTTTTCATGGGCCTTTGTCCAGATTTTTGATGTTTCCAGGTTGAGAGGTATGCTGTTGAGACATTTGCAGATCGGAGTAGTTTTGCTGGGTGAGAGGCTGTATGCATTTTAGTTATAAATATACTAAAGGGTAAAGGTTCTAATGTTATTTATTATGATGTTGACAGCACCTCGGCTCAACATACACAATGAGGTAACTTGTAAATCAATTGATTGTATTGTTTGTTAGGCATAGTTCCTTAAGTCTAAGAAAGAGCAGGGGGTATAAAACTTTTTCATATGGTTTGGACAAGTCTAAAAATATGAATGCTACCATTTTACCTTGATTTTTTTCTGTATCAAACATACTTTATGAAAGTAAGTAATGCTGTTCCTGTGCTATGGCCTGGCCTAAAATTATGATGCGTTGTGAAAAATAACTTGTTCTTTGCAAGGTGGTTGATCAGATGTATGTGATCATATTTTTAAGTGTTTTAGATAGATAGGACAAGATGGCTATAGGTTTATAGTTTTCCAATTGATGTGATTTACCATGTTTATGTAAGGGGAAAACATAGGATTGTTTTTAGAGTATAGGAATAGTTCATCTACTGGAGGTGCACTACATTTTTTTTTAATTTTCTCAGTTTTTTTCCCTCTGTAAATGGGCATGCTGATAGATAACAGTGCAGGATTCTAACTGCACTTGTAATATCGATTATATAACAGTCTCTCTGTCAGCAAACTTACAAATATTTAGGTACTGGAGTATGTGTGAGTTCATTTGTGTATATGTGTGCTTCTTGCAAGAAAAAAGATCTGATAAATGAATATTAGTTAACTTTAATTTCAAGGCATTGTAACTGTGTCTTCCCTTT